>NW_010225151.1:49613-69759 GCF_000690775.1 Eurypyga helias | reverse complement strand
AGAGTGGTTATATGACTACTGATGCTTGTTCGATTTAATTTAAAGGTATCTTGGATGTGTTAAAGCATACACTCAGCGCAGCTGTTCCATAAGAACCATTCCATAGTAACTGCATAGAAAGAACCACGTTGTTTCACTAATGCTTGTTTGGGCTGGAAATTGTCTGGACATTGCCCAGAGCAGCTGTGGATGCCCCATCCCTGGAAGCCTTCAAGGCCAGGCTGGACGAGGCTTTGAGCAACCTGGTCTAGTGGAAAGTGTCCCTGCCCATGGTAGGAGGGTTGGAACTAGATGGTCTTTAAGGCCCCGTCCCACCCAAACCATTCTATGATTCTATGAAATAATTATCAGAGTTTGAGGGCTGGAGGGGTATGTATGTTTGCTGTTCCATAGCTCGCAGAAATAAGATGATCTCATTTGCAGCACCACATCTGTTTTCTTTTGAAGAGGGATTTGTTCATCCTACATAAGTCACTTTCTCTTTTCTTACAGTAGTCACAGTTTTCAATTTACTGCACATTTTCTTGTAAGCGCTATCATCTGCATTTTCTGACAGTTAAGGAGACACTTTCAGTTCACCTCTAAACTCTGTCCAGCCAATGAAGGTATTGCATCTCCTTCTTGAAAGGATTTCCTTTGTTCCATTGTACTTGGAAATTATGTCATTGCCCTGGATGCTTCTATGTAAGGAATAAGAATTCAAACAGAAGACTAAGCTTTGTGACATAGGTTGGTACACCTTTTATCTTCCTCTATTTCTAATAATTGCTTCTTGCTAAGACCTTTTCTTTTGTCTGTAAGTAGGATTTAATTCATTTAAATAATTCTTTTCTGCTGTGGCACCCTGACATGAGCATTCAAACCTCACTGCAGATAGGTATTTTACACTGTGAGACTGTTTTCACTTCAGAAAAATTGTATCCATTACTTCACATTTTTTCCTTCCAGTTCAATAATGTGCTTGGAGGAACTCAAGCATGTCTGACAGGTGTGATCCTCTTTTCATGGATCTGGTCTGGCTGGCCCTTACTTCACTGCATGTTGTATATAATCCTTTCCTCTTACTAGTGTATCCTCGCAGCCAATGACAGAATCTTGTTCAGTAGTGTGTGGATGACAAAGCCATACGACAAAGGTTTACCCATTTCTCTCATTAGTTTCTGGTCCTGTGCCCTTCTAATTGCTTCAGTGCATCCTTCAGGTCTTGGTTACCAGCACACTGAACTATTTAATTGATTCCAGGGTATTAAATATTTACTCCATGTCTGAAGTCATGCCCCATTATCAAGTGTTCTTTTACCCTGTGGTAATGAAAATAAGTTGTAAAGCACTTCTCTATTAGAAAGCTCTCTCTCAGGGATCACTTTCAGCTTTCGGTGTTTGAGAAAAAGTAGAGAATTCATGCAACCTCTCACAGCTTGATTTCATCTGTCACCACAACGTCATTCTTGTCCCTTAATGGTCCCACTCTCTCTTCGTCAAGCTGCTCATGTCCTGTGTTTTTTAAAGACTTTCCTGCAATTCATCTTTATTTTCTGTGCTATTTTTATTTTAGTGTCTGCTTTTATTCTTTCTCACCCATGCTGAGATTCTAATTTAATTTCTGTTTCTATATCTTTCATTCAGCCTCCTTCACTGATGGTTACAGGTTTCAGTAAGACTTTTTCTCAATCCTTTTGTCAATCTACCTTTCCAGCCAAATGTCACAGAGCTGTGCCATTACAGCAAAGTATTATTTATTTTCCAGCTCCTATAATCGGTGTCAATACTATGTGTATCTTCATTAAATCATTCTCCATGCTTTCCTTTTCACTTATCCTTACCTTTCTATCGCATTCTGTTTACTTCTATGTAGATAAATGTATGGTTTTAACTGTACCCAGCCTTAACAGTATGTGTATTCTTCCTAACTGAAATTCTTTTTATAATCAAATTTGCATTGCTGAGATTCTTCTCTGACTTACATCACACCTATTCTGTCACTCTTATTCTACTCCCTTGCAATTTGATGTATATGTTGAATTTAGTCACATTCCAGATAGTCTAGCATATTGTGCCCCTGGTCTTACTACTTCAAATAGATGCAATCTAGGCTCTATTTCTCTGTATAATTTAAATTTTACACTGCTATCATTTCAAACTTTTAAAATCCTATTTTATTAGTGCAGTCATTTTATACTCCAGTTGTTTTTCCTGCCAAGAATAAGGCCAACATTCTAACTCTATAACTAACTTGCTGTCTGAAGCATATTCGGCCACCATCTATACTAGTTCTTTTCCGTCCTCATTTTTCTCCCATTCCTTTCTCAAGGACTTCTAAGGCCTCCTTGATAAATCACTCTCTCTTTTTCTTTGATGTTAGCTGTGTAGTGTATGTCCATATTCTGATTTTCTGGAATGTGATACTGAATATCTCCAGACAGTTTTTGTCATCATATGATGACAGTTGCAGTTTCTAACTGGGAGGTCAGCATACCTGAATGGAGTAGAAATTCAAATGTCAGCTGTTCTTCAGATGACCTAGGCTATGTGTGTGTGTGAACTCAGATATTCTTGCATTATAGGGTGTACCAGAATAACTCTCAAGTCAGTGTCCAGCAACTTCTTTTAACGTAGAAAATTTAGTGCTAAGCATAGCCACCCATTCAAATGTTACCCTCTGCAATATCTGTTTAGGACATCTTCCAGCTCACCTCAGTGCTTAGACTTCAGTGAATCAAGGCCCACACACTATAAGCACCCACAGCTCAGCAATACAGATAGTATTGATGGACTTCTAAAAATTTGGAAGTTGTTAGCCACTTGTGTTGCTACAGCAGTGCTGCAAAACCAAGCGGGACTTGACTTCTCCATTTGCTTAGCTTCACAAGAAGTGCTTTCTTCTGTCTTTCTCTCTACATCAGAAATCAAAGATACACGTTTATTCTCTAAAGAATAATCCTTAGTATTGTACTTCAATTCTGTTCCTGTTGTATTGACAGATTGCCATCTGATGCAGGGTTGCCCGGGTGTCAGTGCTTAACAGGCTGTCCTCCAATTTACTCGTCTCCCCTGTTGCACTTTGTTAACATCCAAATTTATGAGATCTTTAAGGCAAAAACTGTTTCAGGGTATTTTTTTTTTTTTTGTACAGTGCTGAGTAGAATCGGGTCATGCTTTCCTCTTATTTGTTCTGATACAAATAGTAAAGGTTAAGGGTTTAATTTTTGCAGTGTGGGAGCAAAAGGGCTTAAATAAAGGGTTCATCTAGTATCATTAGTGAAATCACACTGTAGCTTCAGCTTTTGTTTTATGGTAATCTGCTGTCACGGTAAAAGTTTAATTGCCTTTGGATACTAATTTAAACTATCTGGTGCAATTAAGTGCAACAGAACTCTGATACACCTATAGAAAATATCAGAAATACTAAAAATTGCTGTAACGAGTGCTGTCATGCTGACTGACTGCAGACTAATAGAACTGGTGTCACGGTGTAACACTGATGAGCACCCTGCAGCTTCTCACTCACTCACCCCAAGTGGGATTGGAGAGAGAACCAGAAGAGTAAAAGTGAGAAATTACTTGGGGGTTGTGATAGAAATCTTAATAGGTAAAGTAAAAGCCACGCACAGAAGCAAAGCACAAGGAATTCATTCACCACTTCCCATCAGCAGACAGGTGTTCAGCCATCTCCAGGAAAGCAGGGCTCTGTCACATCTAACTTGTGAAGACAGGTGTCATAAGTCTGAATATCCACCCTTCCTCCTTCTTCATAGCTTGTGTTGCTGAGTATGATGTCATATGGTATGGGGTATCCCTCTGGTCAGGTGTCCCCTCACAACTGTTTGTGCACCCCCAGGCTGCTCGCAGGTGGGGTGGTATGAGGACCAGAAAAAGTCTTGACTCTGTGTGAGCACTACTCAGCAATAACGTAAACATCCCTGTGTTACCAACACTGTTTTGGTCACAAATCCAAAACAGTCCCATACTAACTACTGTGAAGAAAATTAACTCTATCCTAGCCAAAACTATTAGAACTGGCTAAAATATTTGTGGAGATTTAATAGGGTCCTAGCTCCAGAGCTGTGGCCCATTATGAAGTTGCATGCTGTAGTCTGTAAGAGGCTTTGCACTAGATGTCAGTGGAAATAAAACAGACTATTTGAACAGACAGATTTCTGGAGCTCAAATATGAGCATCATCTATAGCAAAGCCATAGCATCAGATGCTTCCATTATAAAATAAATGTAACTTTGAACTGACTGTAGGTTTGAACTGACTTTTGATCGATTTACTTATAAAGCATACTTTTAAGTAAAATTGACACATAATGTTTACTGAATATTAGCACTTTTACACAGGAGCATATGTATGTCAGATAACATCTGGACTAAAAATGGTTAAGAATCACATTCTGATGCGTCTTATTAAGGATGGTAGCTGTAACATTGGTTTCAGGAAGTATACAATATCAAGTAAAGCATTAGAAGTTAGAAGATACAAGATTCTTTTGCTCTAACAAATAAATTACTTAACATTTTACAGATTAGAGAAAGCTACCCACAAAAATAAAGTTTATTTTTAGGAAAAACTGGCAGTTCAGATCTAATTTCTCCTGCACTTCATATCAGCATTATTAAACCAGACTAGCTTTGTGCATTTGAGTGTACTTACTCTTTATGCTGGATTTATTATGCATTTTTTTTAATTGTCCATGTGGCAATATTGGATTACAGATAGTGAATAGGACTTTTTTTATTTGAAGAAGCTAACATTAAAAAAAAAAGTGTATTTTTTTTAAAAATTCCTGTTTCTTCATGCATACAACTTAACCAGTTTTCTACATAATTTATGACCAAAGCTTGCTTCTGACTAATAAGTATGCAGAAAAATAATTAAAAACTAAAATTTGATTACTGTGTTTGAGAACGATCTTCACACATCAAAATGTACAAAGCATTCAATTATTTTTAAAATAACAAAAAGATTGTTAATTAGATTAAATTACTTAATGTTTTATTGAAAAATCTTTTTCTCTTGAAACTGTATTGAAAATGTAGTAAAGCATTGCTAAGTCTTAGATTTAAGAATACACATTTTTCCATATTATGTGTTTTATGTTTCAAATTTTAAATCCAGTTTGCCTTTGAAAACGTCAGATGTACGTCTTCAAATCAGTAATAACACAGTTTTTACTAACAGTTGCAAATAATTATAGAAATTAAATTTTTTAGCAGCAAGACATTCATTAACTTTAAAAGTTAGTCTTTGGCATGTTATCAGCATTGAAAGAAATTGCAGTAAATACTTGACTGTAACTGGCAGGAATACAGAAACATGAATAGAAATAACTGTATGTGGCTAAAAAAAAGATGGTGGCCTCATAGGCTTTGGTGCAAACTTAGTTTTCCCAACCCTGAAGGTATTTCTTTGTGTTGCAGAACTTTTCATAGGATCATAGAATGGTTTGGATTTCTTTTCTATACTTGGCATCACTGTTTATCTTGCAGCAACATTTTTCCTTTTTCCTAGGGACAGCTGTAGACGTCAAAAGTTAACTGAGCTCTTTTTCTGTCAACCTAGATACTCTTTGGACAAGGTGCAAATTCCCCTTAATCAGCATTGTATAAATTATTTCTCCTCTATCTCTCCTTGAGCACCCCTCACCCCACCTCCATATTTCTTTGCTCAACTCAGCAGAGCATTTTGGGGTATACAAGTGTTTCTTTATCTTACATGCTTTGGGAAAAAAAAGTAGTTTGCATACATACAAAGACTTTTCTAATGCACCCAAAACATAAAATTATGGCAGTTCATGCAACTAAATTCTCTCTTGCTTTACCAGGGTTTAAAAGCTGTAGTCAGTTATAGGAACCTTTATTATTCTTGTAACCATTTTCACAACTGGGGTTCAATGTGCCGTTCCTCCAGGATCAATATAATGTTCCTCTATTGGCAGAGTACATAATTTTCTTTTTTTCCCCCCCTAAGTGTTTGGAGAAATACAAGAACAGGCAGAGTTAAATGGATTTTCTTTGTGAGGATCTCCCATAGGGTTGGCATGCGCTGTGCTTTGGTCTGTGGTCACTGACCAGAGAATCTTATGTTTCTTCCAAAGGGGAAGAATTAATTTTAAACTGCCTGAATGAAGAATCGAAAGCCTTGGATAGATAGGAGGACATAATGCAAATAATGCATTAATAATATAATAATATAATGAATAAAATAATGCAGAAATCTTTATTTTCAAAGACTGTTTCTTTTCCTCATGTATCTGAATTTAATAGATGAGATATGGTGCTGAGGGAAATAAGAAGCTGTAATGGACTTGCTGCTGTCCCTTATATTACAGACCCTGTGAGGGAAGCCTCAGAAAGGAGACAATTAAAAAAGTGTGAAATGCACAAGGAAGCTCCAGGCTTAAAGGGGAATAAAGAATGTTTTAGAAAGGAAGGATACAAGAGAGGGAGCTTACCCAAGGGAGAGAACCATCATGTTGGAGATGGTAGGAGGACAGAAGCTCTTGGACAGTTGCTCAGAAGCTTGATGGAAGAAAGTCAGTAAACTAATGAAAAGATTTGAGAGGATAAGTAACTGTACACAGAAGTAACATTTATTGTAATTTCTGAGGGAAGAGATTCGTGGAGGCAGGATTATTTTAGATACAGTCAGCATAGAGTAAAAGCAGTTCAAACAGTCAGCAGTAATGGTAATTATTATGCTGTGTCTGGTTTAATATTGAGTAATTGAGTGAGTGGCATATTTTATAATCATTCTCACACAAAGACTTTTTCAGGATTTACAGTAATGACTATCTGTTTAGATACTCTGCTTTTTTAGAAGATGTATTTATTCACTTAGCTAATTTTCTTTTTCATAATATTTGGACAATTTTTGACTTTATTTTTGACTGAATTTTTGCCTATTTTTACCTTCAGGGTTTCTCACAGTCTGTCTTGAGGCAGATTATGTTAATTGGACTTTCTCTAGGGTTATGATGCTACAAATTTTCAAAGAGGTAGTAAAATGTCTGCTAAAGGGTTGATGGTGAAGTTAACAGAAGATCCCGTGGGTTTAAGTTAAATGCTTAGTCCAGACCTGCTCGTGATGTTTCCAGGAGAGGACACTGATAGTTTCAGATGTTGGTCCCATGTATCAAGACATAAATAGATGCTAAATTTTTCAACTCTGCTGGTTGTGGTCACAACCTGTGAGGGTTGCCTGACCCATGGGTGTGTAAAGTTTGTGACACTGAGGGTCTTGGGAGTCTGCAATACACAAGGACAAGGAGTCTGCAATACACAAGGACGAGGAAGTCTGGGTTTCTGAGAATTTTCTTATTGCAAATTACTACAAAACTAGCATTATTAAAAGAGAATCAATATGTATATGTACACACTGCAAGTTACTCCATAATTATCCCTAGGAAAGCAAGTATATACTACAAGAGTAAATATATGTATATTAAAACTTATTACAGAATTCCAACTAGTGAAGCAAGTACACTTATGAAACTTCAACTGTGTATGTGCTTCTAAATATTATGTGAGATGTTACCAGTATGACACTCAACATACTGCTCCCAGCAGTGGACTAATGGACTACAAAAAGTCTTACATCATAGATGACTCATGTCACAGAGTGTGGAGTCAGCCAGGGACCAGGACATGCAGGAAATCTTGTTCAGAGAAGCTCATTTTGAGTAGGTAGTGAGTTATTTTTTATAATTTTTTGGTGTAGTTATGTAATTAGGTGTAGAATTTCAAGTTCTCAGAATAGTTGTTGCTGACTCCTGTTTTCCTGAAAAATCACTTGTTATCAGTTTTTATCGTGCATACATCAAGGTTTCTTTATCCTACCAACTACTCTCCATCAAGAAGGTTTCAGCAGAGTTTATCAAGGATGTCTCTGGGCTCCTGGCTGAGGAGATGACCTTCTTTGTCAGTACATTTACCTAGTATTATATGTTTACTTGTACTTTTGTTTGGTAGTTGTTTTTTTTTTTTTTGTCACTTAGATTAATGCATCCCATCTTTCCATCGAAGAATAATCATAGAATCATAGAATGGTTTGGGTTGGAAGGGCCCTTAAAGATCATCTAGTTCCAATCCCCCTGCCATAGGCAGGGACACTTTCCACTAGATCAGGTTGCTCAGAGCCTCGTCCAGCCTGGCCTGGCCTTGAATCATTCAACACTTACGTTACCAATGTGAAGTTTTTTCTGCAAGAGTTTGTAGAAGAGCTTCAAAATGAGCAGTACTTGATTAATACAGGATTGAGGTGAGAATGGAGAAGGCTACTTGCTTCCTTAGCTATGAACTCAGTTGTCTCTGACTGCTAGCATATGAGCTGCACTGTGATCTTTTGGGGAGCAAGTGCATGGTGTGTTCGCACGTCTATGAGAAAGATGCATCTAATTTTCCATCCTTAACATTTCCACCATTATTTCTGGTATTTCAGCTTCAGAAAGTCTAGATATTCAGTTCCTTTCACTTTGTATGACACTGAATTGACAAGGGTGGAGAATCTGTTTTTCTTCTATGTTAAGTTTCTCTATTCTCTAAACAGGGAATGTTATATCTACCCTTCTCAGGATGCTTTCACTTCATCAAACATTTTTGAAGAGCTGGGTATTGGTTGTGGTAAAAAAAAAGCTATTGCATTATAACTTAGTTGCATTCTTAGACCCCCTTCATCTGTGTGCTATGTCGGGTTTTATTTTATATTTTATTAAAGTACTGTTAAAAATGGATTGGATAAGTTTTGAGTCTTAATCTATTGTCTGCTGCTGTGAACAAATGTTATGTAGAATTAAATGGAAAAAGTGTGCAAATACTACCATATCTGTTTTATTTTGATTTTAATCAGTTTTCACAAAGTACTTGCAAGATTGCAATTTTTTTTTTCTTTACAATGAAGAATTCTTTACAAGAATTGAAGGAAGATTTTCCATTAGAAAAGCATTGTTAGAAAAGTAGTCTGATTCACTCAAGGAACAGCACAATTCTCAGAAAGAAAAATTCTGTGTATATTGGTTAGGAAACGTGGAATACAAAAAACTTCATCCAAAAATGTGCATATGCAAGGGAATGGAAAAAGGGACCTGAAGTGAGGTATGATAAAAAACGGAGCAAGATTTTTGGTTTTCGTGGATGCGTAAAAGCAGTGGTAAAAAGTTATTTAAGGTTTCACATGCGTTTATGTGTTTAACTCGTCTTTCATGACAGGAACAGTTATGCTTTGTGTGAACAGGGAAATAAAGCTTTAAGATGTGGGGTTTTTTTGTGACACACAAAACCAAGTTTTGAGAAACACAGCATGTCCGTTTTCTGTTATATGTCAAAAGAAGATAGTTTAGGGGGAGAAAAAGTTATCAGCATTGATACTTTTATGACAAAATGGAAAACTGGCAAGTTGGAAATGTCAAGTGAGACAAAAATCCAGAAAGCTGAAATGAGGTGGTGGGACATAGTGCATGCACGTAGGAAGACTACAGGAATGGAATACTGTCCCAGTTTTGCAAAGCCTGAGGAAAAAAGCTATTTGGAAGTTTGACTTGTCAGTGCATACTCAGAATCCTGATGATTCATCTTTGCCATGGGAAGTCCATGTTCCTTTTCTGGTTTTGTTCTACTGAGGAAGAAGTAGAACATCTATCCTGAGTGCAATATTGATCAAAATGACATCATAAAATTTTATTACATTTTTGAAGTAGAGGAACTTCTAAAGTATATAGCTAGAACATCTCTGAGACATATTAGATAAGAACTAGATTTAATATCCTGAATTATACTCATCTTTATCTTATTCCACTGAAGTCAATAGTGCCACAGAAACAGGAGTTAAAGGTGTCAAAGTGTAAAATAAAGTCTTCTTTCTAATGTAGGTCTTGATCTGCTTCCAGAGAAGACAACAGAAGTACTCTTAACTTTCACAAGTCCATAATTGACATACTATTACACAAAGATCTCATTCTAATTAGAATTCTTCCCATGAGCAGGTGTAGAAGAGTGCTTTTTCTTTTTAAACTCATGGACTGGACTTGTAGCTGGTAGAAATTGCTGTACTTTCATTAGAAAGCGTAGATATTCACTGACCAAGCAGGAGTCAGGCTTCTAGAATTGCTCATAAAAACCACTTTCTTTTGAGGCATAAGAGGATGATGCCAAACAGTGCTGCAGCTTTTTTCTCACCCTCCTCCCCCACACTCCATGGAGGAAGAAAGTTCATTTAGACAGAGTATAAGCGGCTTCACCCAGATGGAGCAAAGGGATGATTTTATTAAGTCTTCCTGCACATGCACTCATTAATCAAGCACTTGGAAAGTACAGCTTGACCAAGGCATTCTGTAGTAGATTGGAAACAACGGGAAGTTGGGATGAATTTGTTCTGTTCCTAGATGATCTAGTGACTTGCACACTACTCTGTGTGAGTCAGATTCTCCTTCTGCCTACATTTCCCTCATGAAGATTAAGTGCTATTTACCTATTTATTAAAAACACAGTGTTATATGCCTTCTCAAACCTTTCTTTTTGACACATTTTAACTTGACTTTAAAACTTAGATTTCACCTGGTATAGTTAATTCACTATCAACAAAATGAAACTTAAGCTTAGCAGAAGAAAAAAAGGAATATTTGCAAATATGAAACTAACAATTTTCAGGTAGAAGTCATGAGTATTTGACTTGCATATTGCTTTATCTGTTCTTTAAGAGTACTTTTCAAATAGAAGAACATAGGCAGTTACAAGAAAGCTACAAGAGACTTTGATCTTTGCTGGTACTCAGAACGATTTTGGAAGAAAGAGTAGCTAGTGGTAAGTATGCCAGTCACAATTATGAACTGGGAGAGGAGCAGCTGATGAGCAACCCTGCAGAAAGGGACCTGGGGGCGCTGGTTGACAGCAGTCTCATATTGAATCAGCAGTGTGCCCTGGCAGCCAAGAGGGCAAACACATCCTGGGGTGTATCAAACACAGCATAGCCAGCCTGTCAAGACAAGTGATTATACTGCAGTATTCAGCGTTGGTGTGGCCTCACCTTGTGTGCTGTGTGCAGTTCTGGGCCCCACAATTTAAGAAGGATGTTAAGTTACTTATATGCATTCAGAGGAGGGTAACAAAGCTGCTGAAAGGGCTGGAAGGCATGTCCTGTGAGGAGCAGCTGAGGACTCTGGGCTTGTCTAATTCAGAGAAAAGGAGGCTGAGAGACAACCTCATTGGTCTCTGCAGATTCCTGAGGAGGGAAAATGAAAGAGAGGTGCTGATCTCTTCTCCTGGGTATCCAGGAGTGATTTGGTCAGCCCTGAAGTGGTCAGGTAATTGGACTAGATGATCATTGTTGGTCCTTTCCAACTGAAATATTCTGTTCTGTTCTGTTACCCTCCATTCTATTCCATTCCAAATGAAGTTGCAGTATTAAAAGGGTTTCTTCCTTGACAACAAAGATAACCAGCATGTACACTATAAATAACAGAATCAGCTTTAAATTTCTTGCTCATGAAGTAATATATTAGCAGAACAATATTTTCCGTGATTAAATGTAGACATGAGTGTATTTTTATATAGACAAGAAACAATAGTTCACAGTAATATCGTTTTTCTTCAGTCTGCAGATGGCTCAGTTTTACTGAGTCATATGACATGGAAAGCTAGAAGGTCTACTTAATGCAGCACAGGTAGTAGACTTCCTTTATTTGAGCTTTATAGAAGTGGGGGAGCAGAATAGGAAATGATAGCAACCCAATAATCAGTTTATCAGAGCTACTGTCATCACTAAATGTCACTGTCATCAGAAGATATTATTCCAGAATACTTTAGAGGACAAAAGGATGATTTGACAAGCTCAGAAAAGCTATGGATAGTGGAAGAAGTGGGAGAATATGGGAAGGAGTGAATTTACATATCTGAATCATGACAGATTTATAGTTTAAGTATTTCTGTGTATTAACTAATAAATTTGTCCCCTTTTTGCGTGCATCTTTGTTACAAAATGATAGGGAAAATTGAAACTATATTTTCATAAAGTCATGACAACTCTGGCAAATATCTTTTTAATGTATGAGTAAGGAGAAAATATGACACACTAAGCATGATAGTGTGCTACTCTAGCTGTTCCTTTCCAGTTTTGTATGCTCCAGTGACTCTTCAGCAGTGCAGTAACAAGTAATGTCTTTTCTTTGGTGTTTTGGAAGTGGTTTTATTTGCGACAGTGGTCGCGATCGGTGGAACCATTTGACTGAAACATATATCAAATTTAATATATTAAATAATTTTCTTTCACTGCAAATATATGTTCTGCCTTTCTCCAAATGTTACGCACTGAGAAGTTAATTTTTATGTTCTTTTGTTGTTCTTTTATTTATTGATTTGATGCCTCTTTAAATAATGGTAACGGTTGTGTTTAGCGAGAAAACAAGGGAGACTGGCAAGAGCTCTTTAACACATAAATCTGCAAGCTCTAGTCCCAACAGATGGTGGTGAGGGTACTGAACAAAATGTTAGGTAAGGCATTTCTGTGTTCACTAATGAGTATTTCAGCTATGGAGAATAGTTTTTAGTTCCCCTGCCTGCTTTGAGCAGGTAGGTTAGCTCTCTGCTGGTGCTAGTGCCCCTAGACTTTGAAAGGGTGACAAGATCACTATGGAAGGGGCTGTGGTCTGAAATTTTTGTGTCTCTCTGCAAGAGCACTAGAATAATGGATTTTGCCATGTCATTTGGAGCTAATCTGCTCTAAAAAGTTGTGCCATAAATGAATGCTGTGCCACTGAAGTTGAAACAAGTCAAAGCTATGTTCAAAGCAGAGCGCATCAGACAGTTTTTAATTAAACTCCCTTAAAAATAGCTACTTGAGCAAGAGACCCTATTGTTTTTGCAGTCTTCCACTATCTTTATGATGAAAATTATTTGGATATTAATGGGGCTTGGATTCTCATCAGTTGCTGTTTTCCTTTGAGGTTTCGTTCCCTTTGTAGCAACATTAAAAAAATCTACCTCGACTTCTTATAGTTCCTTTCCACTAATGCACAAGAGAGTTTTGGTTACTAGCAACAGCAGCTTTTAAAAATGCTGGGGGGAGGCTTGGGAACTAAGGACATAATAATGGTACACCTACTGCAATCGTTAGATACAGAAATTGCTACAGTATATTCTCCTCTTGTGAATAGGACATGAAAATGTTCCTTCATAATCTACATGCAGACCAATAAATATATGGGGAATGGGAAAAGCCATAGGTGAACTGTTCTCGCCTGATAAGTAAAAGGTTTATTTTACAAGTAAATGTTAACAAAGAGTATTTTAGTGCTTTTGATTCAGCCCTGTTTTTCAGCTGACTTATCTAACGTGGAACTCAGTCAAATGTCAATTTATACAAACAGCTTAAAGAATAATCAATATGATGGACAGGGAATTGTGGGTTTCCTTTCCTGCATTACAGAGGAATCAAAGGATTTTGTCTTCCTTATGAGCTGTCACTGACAGAAGTTTAATTTAGGAAGAGCTGAACTCTATCATATGGCATAACCATGGTTCAGCACAGTGATGATGCTTAAGCAAGCTGTAGAAGGCCATCTTTTTCTGATACCCAACACACTCCCCCCCCCCCCCCACTTACAGCCACATTTTACTCCCCAACCCCCCCCCCCCCCCCCATCAATTAGAAGCAATAACAAGAATTTCAAATTTTGAAACCAGTTGATGTAGTTTTAAGAAGAATGTACATTTTGGTTTGGTTTTCCATGAAGAAAAATAATCAGTGAAACTTCACAGTTCATCCATTCTGAATACCACTGTAATCATAAACACATAAGTAGTCTCACTGAAGTCAATGGCAGCTGCTAAAATACTTCCCATTAAGACTGTTGTTTGAGTGCTTTTCTAGATGAGAACTATTAATTAGTAAATTGCATCACATCATATTTATCAAACAAACAGTAAGTCTTCATTATTTTTATGCAAAGGGACACGTGAAATAGAAGACCTGTCTTGACCATTAAAAACAAATGAGTACTAATAATTATAATACTTTCGTATAAACTTATTTTCATTCAAATAATTCAGTGCTCTGCAGATAAAGATATGGTGATAACAAATAATCTTTATTTTGACTGTTTTTACTTGAAAAGTTCCACATTTACAGTAGTAAGTACTTAGGGACAAATATTTGTATACATTTAATAGTATATTTTCAGTATAATTTTAAAAATTAACCATCTGTCAGAAAAGAACTAATGCTGGTTAAACAAATACATTTTCAGAAGAATGAAAGTAAACGAGTCATGTGTAACCTCTAATGCACAGCAGCACAGGAAAAATAGGCTGACATTATGAAAGTTATTACAAAAATAGATACAAAAAGAGTTTATATAATAGCAGCTAGCATTGAGGAACTCAGCATCTTGATAGAAGTGGGGATTTAGTTGGAGAAGGAAGGATCATAAAATGCTACAAGAAGCATGCTACTTCTACAGCAAATAATGCAACTTAATATAAAAGCCCTATAAGGAGTAGAACTTGACAGGATGTCAGTGAACAAGTCAAGCAAATGTTCAGTTCATGAAGTTAGGTAAAATTTGGTGAATACACTGAGGTCAAAGATAGAAGCCAATATTGTATGGAAATAAAGATACTCCACTTCATATTTTGTTTGAAAAATAAGTGGAAAGCAACATTTTTTGTGGTTTTTTTTTTCAAAGGAAAAACGCTAATTTAGCTTTTTTTTCACCCTGTCTTTTACTGCCCTTTGCATATGAGAAATAAATAGCTGAGGATAGATGTAATGAATGTGTTCTAGAAGTCAGTAATAAATCATAAATTGAAAGGAAACATAAAGCTGCTTTTCTCTTATAATCAGAAGTATTCTGAGACAGAATGTCTTACAGATGTTAAATCTCAGATATTGAGTCCTGGACCAAAATTATGTCATGCTTTTGACTTACAGTCTATCCTGCTCTGCCAGTGCCCTTTTCTCTGTAAAGAGATGTAATGAAACAGTAGGTCAAACTGCAAAACCTGTATGTATTTCACATGTGTATATGGGATGTCTCCATCCCTGTGAAACCCTGTTCTTTCTATGCCCAGTGTAATGATTACATTGTCCTTCTACGTGCTTAGTCATTCAGCTTTTTTTTTTTTTTTTAAAGCTAAGGAGACAGATTCTGTTTGTGGCCTTCTCTGTTAAGTAGTCTGCAGGTGTGTTTTCGTCTCTGCTTCATGAAATGCTTCTGCCAATACCAGAATTGGATGATCACAGAATAGTTTATAAAACTCCACAGTCAAACCTCTGTCTATATGTAATTAGTTAATGGTCTGTTTGGTTCTTACAAGAAAACAGTTCCCTCTTTTTTTGTGTTTTCAGTGTTCATTATCTTTGAATAGATAATTTTTTAGCAGATGCCTGAGATAACTGTAAATATGAGCATCACAGTTACTTATATGTATATCTCTGTAAAATCTGTGGAATTCATTTCGTTTCTGTCTTTTTCTATCAGTTACAAATTGCATTTAATAAATGGCTTATATGCTCATCTTACAGAATTAGACTTGCTGCCAACAGCTTGTGGGCTCTTTCACCTTGCTTATAATGTTTTTGTTTTAAATGGCGAAAGACTGCATTTAGTCTTGCCATTAACCAGATGGTTTATTATGTCATGTTGATTTTCTTAGAAATAGTCTGTTGGTGCTTTAGTGTTACGAGGTTAGATGCTAGCACACCTACTTTATCTCCAACTCAGTCATTTGCTTCTTTTCATTTCCTCATCTGTTTGTAGTCATCTTTGTCCAGCAACACGTCCCTAGCGCAGCATATGCCCTTCGCATTTTCCGGATGACATTCAGAAGCAGCACTGACCTGATGTTTTGAAATCATAAATATGTGTTTTTCTTTTTCTGTATAAGCTCTATTTTAAGTAACTTCTAATAGGGAAGATACATTAGCAGTGATAGTAAGCAGTCAGTGGTTTGATGTCAGATTTAAAATTTTTTATACCCCTTAGAAGTTAAAGGAAAACAGGCTGGGAAACTGGGAAATAAGAAGCAGTTGTAGCTTTCTTTAGTGTAGAGATACTAAAAATCAGGAGCATTCCTAAATACACTTGAGTCTGTAAGTTCAAAAGATGAATGTGTTTCTAGGGAAGGAGAGAAAAGAAAAAGATGAAGAAATTAGGAGCACAGTAGTAAAACTTGCTAGACATTTGGACAAATAAAGAGGAAAAGTATTTGCTGGAAATTTTTCCTCTGCACTAAAGGGTCCATCTTTCTAGGAAACAGTCTTCACTTTTCCCAAGCCAAATTTTGGCTGTTTCTAATGCCTCACTAATGCTTCCTCCTCTATCACAGACTAAATCAAATTTGCAAATCAAGCTCTTTGTTTGACCACCAGCTCAGGTGACGTTTACTTCCAAACTCAAGCTGCAGTAGTTCAGATCTTATTTTCCTAATCATTTACCTCCTTTATTTTCGAGCAAGAGCAGTATGGTTGGATGAACTTAGCTCTTAATTCAGTTAGAAGATATCAATTCTGTAACGATGAGAACACTGTTAAGGAGAGAACTCCTCTTTCTCTGTCCTGGCTCTTTTTTCTCCTAAGTTATTCAATTAGATGTTCAAACATTTGCTTAATTCTCAAATTGATATGTTTCTGCTCATGCATAAGGCTGTACAGAAGTGCAAATAGCATATAACTATAATGTTCTAATATAATTAAAAAACAAGGTAAAGGGAAACAGTGTTTTGCACAATTATAGTTACATATACAAAGTTACGGGTAAATTTGCATCCTATTAGTTTTGAGTGAGGCTGGAACATGAACAGGGTACTAATAAGAATGGTTACAAAGCAGCAACTGATCACTGCTCAAGACCTCATAGCTAATCAAGCTGCCAAGGCAGTGTGTTACGCCTCGGTTCCAGTCCATTGTTTTTCTTCTGAAAACCCATTCCCCAACAGCCATGCCTCTGCAATAAGCACTGCCTTTGAGCTGCTGAATCCAGATGCTGTCTTTTAACACAAGGTGTTTGGAGAGCAAGACTAAGTTTGAGTTGAACTTCTGAGCTCAGTTTTGGAGTTGAGATGAGGATTTGAATGTGAAAACCCTAACCTAGAATGAAATTTTCATTAAAAATCTGATATTAAAGCAGTCTTATCTTTAATCCCAGATGCAACCCAGCCTTGAATTACCATTCTTAATTTTTTTTCTGCATGCATTTCATTCTTTTTAGTGTCTATTGTCTTAATAACTTATTTTCATAATATTCTGCTTGTGTCTTCGCATCACAGGGTCCCTTTGAAATAGGCAACATCTGGTAATCCTGCAGATCAGCCTTACAGGAGGCACAGTAGTCATTAATGTTTGCCCTGAATTTCTACATTTTAAAGGACAGACTGAGAAAAGTCATATCTGTGAATTTCTGTGCTTTGCAACAGCAGTGTGCATTTTACAGCATATTTTAAGAACAAAGTACAGCTATCACCGTATGAAAACCACAGTATCTGTACTGTGCAATTTGATGTTCTGTGCAGTATGTCTGGTGATAACTTACTGTCACGTTGATCTCCACAGAGAAACTCTGTATTCCAAACTCTATATGAAGAGCTCTAAGCATAATAGATTGAATTGTGCTATCTGCGTAATTGCAGCTTCTCGTATACAATGCAGATGCAATCCTTTTCTTAAAATACAAAAGATTTTTAATATCAAATCACATACAGTCTCTGAACACCTCTGCACCAATGCATTATTTGTAATACTTTAGATAGCAGATGTCTATGGATGGACAGAGTTGGAAAATTTTCCCCAAATGAACATTTATGATCATAAAAGCTCAGCTCTTAATCTTGATGCTGATTACTGTCTTGTCATGCTTTTGTTTCTGTTTTCAGTTCATTCACTTTTCTGTGACTGACAATGTGAGATCACCTCTTCCTAGCTTAAGTCCATTATGATGTCCCAAGTGTTTCTTTATGAGTTCTCCTTATCTTACCCTCCATGACTGCTGCCTTAGCTATACTTGCACACTTTCCTCTGTTACATATCCACTATATGAATGCTACCCACTTATTTTCTACTCTCCTGCACAATCCCTTACTTTCTGCATGTCTCATCTTCTTAAATATGTTCTTGTTGCTTTTAATTTCCACTCATCACGCTCAATATATTGGAATCAAATCCTCAATTGAGTCTTTCCATTTATGCCAGCCTTCTGAAAATTATTTAAAAATTAAACTATCTCGTCTTCCATTTTGCCTTTTCTGATTTCTGTAATGTGTGAATCTACCACTTCAAGTTTTTACAGGGTGGTTGGCCAAATGTGTGTCACCCACTTTCAGGAGAGGTGAAAGTGAAATATGTTTTCGTCATTTCAAAGAAAAGCAAAGGGAAAAAAATGTTACTTCTGCAAACATCTTCAGTATCAAACTGCCTCCAAGTAGCATGCTGGAGCTCGCTGTGAAACAGAGCCCCAGTCATGGCAGTGTATCACTGAAGCTGCTTGGTAGGTCAGAGGTCAGAGATCTGAGTTGCTAGAAGACAGTCTGAGTGTTCTTAACAAAAGTAGTTCTGCTTTGACAGACTGTATGAGGATTCAAAAATCACAACATGCCTATAGAGAGGGGAAAAAAAAAAAAAAAGTATTTTTACCAAAGGTTTCTAGCATGGGAGGCTGCAATATGCATGTAAATATGGGGGACAAATGTGCAGTCTTCCTGGTAAAACCCTAGGATTTTTAAATAAAAATTTTCTTCATAAGGATACACAGGAAGAAATCTAGCACTTCTTTCATCAGGTACTATATCTTCATAAAATAATTATTTCCAGATCTATAATAATCACTATAAATAAGGTCTGTCGTGTATATATACATATGTACACATGCATAATTCCCAATTTGCAGTACTTAATATCAAACAGTATACCTTTTTCAGTTGGCACTTTTTTGTTTGTTTAGCAATAACAATAAATAAATAACACAAGATACAACACTGAGGAGAGAGAAAGTGGCAGTTGTTATTGGAATGAAAAAAAAAAGAAAATTCTGTGAGAATTGTTAGCCATCTTTCCAGTAGTACAGAAATGTTCACTGCATTTGAAGAACTGACGTAACCTTAGCAGCTTGGCTATATCATTGTCAGTGTTCATCCCATGAAATGCATTAGATCAAAAGTGACATCCCCATCTATGGAGCCTGTATGTATGATGAATCTTCTTCTTTAGGACTTTGTCAGCTGCCAGCAAGACTGTCTCCGTCTCCCTCCCTGCATATTACAGGAGTGCACTCACATTCCTTTGTATAAACACACATCTCACATAGAACATTAAACTAAAACCAAACCAAACCAAAAAAAAAAAAAAAAAAAGGAGGGATAAGGAGAAAACCTTCTTTGATATAATCCAGTACGAATCACCATGTCAGTCACTGACTTCTTTATCGATAGTATTATGTAGGATCTTAAAGGACAAACAAATTTATACAAATTAAGAGAAGTACAGCAATGTTTAGAGTAATACATCTGGGGAATAAAACTAATTCATTGGTAGAACAGGGGTCTTTATGGATAGTATTTAATCATTTTTATCATCATATTTATTGTTGGATTTTGTTAAGGTGGCATAATCAGTTGCAGTTTTGAGTGGTCACAGATGACAGGGTATGAAGCGTGGGGTGGAAATTCAAGGAGGTTTCAACAAATGTGAAACAAAGGAGTATCTCCAGAGAATCATGTTTCAGTTGTCAAGTGATTGATGCTTACATTTTCTTTATCACCTCATTCTGCTGGTAGTATGAATTTTTGTGGGGTCACAAATTGTCCTGCATCTGTCTGATGTACCTGAAATGAAATCTTAGTGCAGAAGACCCTACCTCTTTTCTCTAGGTGGCTCACGTTTAAACTCTGCATTACAGGATTCATTAGTATATTGAGACAAAATTCTACCTTTTTGTAGGGAATTCTTCAGAGTTTTCCTTGAACATTCTTATCTTTATTTCTTCTTGGAAGCCAATTCCTTCTTCCATCAAAGCAAATTAAAAATTCTGTGAATGTGAGTCCTAGTGTTTGAGCAGATAGTGGTTGGCAGTCTGCTTAAGATTGGTTATTATAAGACAGGACTGACAGTATTTTTTTCTGCAAATTAGAAACATCTATATAGCCATATAAACACTGCTCGTTACTGG
>NW_010225151.1:11442-49582 GCF_000690775.1 Eurypyga helias | reverse complement strand
AGAAAGCAGTTAGCCACATCTGAGGGTCTTGTTTCAAGACCCTCAGATGTGACAGGCAGGGTGCATAAGTAAGGTCCTTTATTATACTGTATACATTGATGAAAGCCAGGTGCTATCCAAACTCATTATGCTTGGTGGATCCTGATAAAACTTTGGAATTATTAGATATTTCATAACATTTCATTTTCAAACCATAGGCAGTGTTACCACAAAGCTGAGGCCCAGAAAGGTTCTCCTCTGTGTATATTTGATGGAGAATCATGAATTCACTCGAGCTGTGTGAAATTATTGAGGCTTTTAAGTATATTGGGAAATTAAAATAAAGATCTCATCAGAAAATATCACTATTCCAGTGATTTCTCACGAAGGCAGCATCAAATAGATGAATGCCATTTGTTTTGAAATGTGGAATGGTTAAATTGTTGTGATCTGTTTGATAGCTGAGACCTAAACACGTACTGTTGGATTTGCATGGCAAGGTTTTGGTAGCAGGGAGACTACAAGGGTGGTTTCTGTGAGGAGCTGCCAGAAGCTTTCCCTGTGTCTCACAGAGCCAGTGCCAGCCAGCTCCATAGTAGACCTGCCACTCTCCAAGGCCGAGCCCATCAGCAACGGTGCTTGTGCCTCTGGGAAAACAAGGATGTGGAAAAAAACCTGTGCAACTGCAGCCAGAGAGAGAAGTGAGAATATGTGAAACAACTCTGCAGCCACCAAGGTCAGTGAAGAAAGGGCGGGGGGGAACGACGCACACACGTACTCTAGCTGCTGGAGCAGGGATTCACCTGCAACCGATGGTGAAGACCATGGAGAGGCAGGCTGTAATGAACTGACCACAACCCCCATTCCCCATCCCCATGCGCTGCTGGTGGGGAGGAGGTAGAGAAAAGCAGGAGTGAATTTGAGCCCAGGAAGAAGGGAGGGGTGGGGGAAAGATTTGGTTTTATTTTTCATTACCCTACTCTGATTCGATTACCAATAAATTAAACTTATTTCCCCAAGTTGAGTCTGTTTTGCCTATGACGGTAATTGGTGAGGGACCTCTCCCTGTCCTTATATAGACCCATGAGCTTTTCCTTATATTTTCTTTCTCCTGTCCAGCTGAGGAGGGGAGTGATAGAGTAGTTTTGGTGGGCACCTGGCCTCCAGCCAGCATCATCTCACCCTAATTATCTAATTAGCTTTCTGGTGCCTTCATAATTGCCTTCAGTCATGAAAGAAATTAGTTGTTTAGGTTTTCTGTTTAAAGAGAGTAGATAATCCCTGTATGATATAACTAAGCAAGTTGTAGAAATGCTTCAGGTATTGGGGAAGAAGAGCACATGATATAGCATGAGAGTAACAGCTTCCTCTTACATTACTTCCAAAAACCATAGAATTCAGTTGTTACTATTACCTATGGGCTGCAAAAGGCACAAGAACTGCTGGTGGTGGGGAGCTGTAGTAGCAGCATCTTCTTGTTGAGATAAAATGTTCTAAGTGAAAGCTTCGTTAGTAGTCTGGGAAGTAAGAGAGGATTGATAAATGAAAAAGATAGTTCCAAATACTGAATAATCCCAGCAAACAAGAAAATATGTTCACCACACTGGCAAATTCCTACTAACGTGGGAGGAGTCACTCAGAGTGTGGCACTCTATTGAGAGCTTACATCAAAAAAATTGGCAATCTTGAATATGATTTAAGCACTAACGATACTTCCTAGGCATGTAGATCAAATGACTTCTCGAAGTCATGCCGTTCCTGTTTTCTTTTGTCTCTTTTTATTATTATTGTACATTAAGCTTAATGTAGTGGGATTGATATGACTGACATTGTATTTGTTCCTGTCTCTAATCACAGAACAATGAATGAAGGTAGGAATTGTACTGAAAGATAAAGAAGTGATCGTTTTGGTGTAAGCATTAGAATGTAGTTGGAAGGTGTGCAGTACTCCATATTCATGTGCACTAATGCAAATTGAAGGATCATTTTTCACAAAACAACTTCATGACAAGTTATTATTTGCCATAGGCAACACTCCAATCTACCGGGTTTGTCTCATTTTCCACACAGAGTTATGAATTCGGCCATGTGTTCATGCTGCCCAGCCCAGCCCCATATAAATCAGCCTAGCCTCATACAAACTCAAGACGTAATCTCCTAAAATAAACACTACAGTGCATGCAATATACAGTGCATGCATTTAATACACTTAAATGCACATTTTCAATAATCTCTTCAATAAAAACCATGGGCACCTACTAGTAGTCACCACATTAAATGCCAAATTTAGGATATTAGAAATCCCACACTAAAATACATTAAATGGGTATTTCTAATTCCACTGAACATGAAGTATCTTACTACTCTGTCATATTGACCTTGCAGCTTATTATTTTTAGTGCAGAAATTTCCTAAGCATTTCTTGTTCAGCAGCTTCGTGTTATATAGAAAACAGTTGGGTCTTTCAGGTTTTATCTGCAGCATTATTGAGTTGTTATGAATATAATCTGTTATCACTTCAGAAGCTCTTTCAGCAGATTCTGAGTTTGTACCTTTCTGTCATTCTGAAGAAAACCTTGCTAGTTTATATCTCTGTGTTCACAGCCAATGTTTCAGATTTCACAGCTCCATGCCATTGAATCTTTTTCTCATGGTTGTGAGTCAGAGCAGCATTGAGCAGAAACACCATTGACATTTGTGTGAGTTATTGCTATCAGCCTTTGCAGAGTACTGTTTTTCAGTTTTCTTTTGTGGAGAGATAATGTGGTGTTTCAGATGAAAAGCTGAAGAATTTTGTGTATTTTGGGGTATGTGTATGTATGCTGTTGTCTTTCCCCTTCCCAAGAATATCAATCAGAAGATTTATCCACAAATTGAAAATAATCTGCCAACCTACTTAATCACTGCCTTCTCTTTTTATAGTGTGGATTCCTGTAATGCTTATTCTGTAATGCAAATGTCATCGGCTGAATTTCCAAAGAACATATTTCATGGTTTCTTATTAATGAGCATTTTTATGTATAAATAGTGGTAATGCAATACTACTTTCTCTTCTAGAGTTCTGGTTTACAGATGATGTTGCCATAGCTTTTGGCATGCTATGTATTTTCCAAGGTAATTTCTGACATAAGCCTCTGATTATTTTTTTGAAAAAGAAAAGAAAGTGAAGATAAGTTACTTCCCAACTTCATTGTGATGTTATTATTGAATATGAGACTTTTTTTTTTTTCCCTCTCTAGAAATAGATAATGGAACAAAGGCTACATTCTGTTCAATTTTTGTTAAGGAAATTTTGTAGCTGACACACTTTGAAAATGGAAATGGATGCAAATTTCAAAAAAATCCTGAGAAACACTGGAAAAACTGTTCCAGATGCCCATCTCCATTTGTGTCATTTACAGAGCAGGATTTAACATTATTTTTTTTAGTCAAGACCATGTTATACCTCTGGTACTAAGCTAATGTAACCCCAGAGCAACCTGATGTTTCCAAGTTTCATCCTGCAATGACAGTTTTGCCTTGTGTGTCTGTGTTACCTCTGAGTTTTGAGGTGTATACTTGAGGGTCTGTTTGAGCTGACTTTGCTCCTGGTGTAACTGCAGCTGATTTTGCACACATGAGCTGTTTGCATTGCAGAGGCAGGGTCTGCTGGCAGCGTGTTCCCTCTGTTTGAGCACCACATTTGAGAACCAGCACCTGACGTGAAGTTCGCTGCCTGCTCAAGGTGTGACATGCACACATGGGTCCCTAGCAGAGCAAGTTTTTTAAATATGAAAAAAAGAAAGAGAAAGGGGGAATTGTGGCAAGTAAAATTTCATCTGAAAAGAAAACCACCAAAAAATCAGTCTTCCTGGTCTTACCCCATCAGTTTACAAATTGTTTGTCCCAGTGGCATCACTTGTTGTTGTAAACATGCCCTGTAATTTTTCTGTTTTTAAAAGTGTTTCTCTTGGAGACCAAGGGGGACTTTGGGAACAGGGGAGAACCAAACAGAGATAGGAATCTGATCTTGGTAAACACAG
The DNA here is from genome assembly GCF_000690775.1 of Eurypyga helias. Classification (NCBI taxonomy): domain Eukaryota; kingdom Metazoa; phylum Chordata; class Aves; order Eurypygiformes; family Eurypygidae; genus Eurypyga; species Eurypyga helias. The sequence continues at coordinate 45,581 of NW_010225151.1, read as the reverse complement.
TATATGTAGAGATACAAGAAAAATCTGGAGCTGGAGCCTAATATTACTCTGTTTACACCAAATAACGCCTTGTTCCATATGTAGTCTTGTTGAATTTAATGACACTGAGACAGTAAAGAAGTTCAAAATTACTATTAAAGGATTTTTACATAAGGGAGGATAGGTATAAAAAAATGTTATTGGTCTATGAATGATCTCAAATAATAAAAGGTAATTCGTATAACAGTGGTTCAGAACAACAGTAAATGAAAACAGCTTTGAATATAATAATTTAGAATTTATTTTAGATTGTGAACAAGAAGGCACGTTTGTAGTAATTTATGTCTTTGCTGTTATGGGCCACTAAAACAGTCTATCTTTTTATTTATTTGTCTCCAGCAAGAAGCAGATTATAATATGCCCCATATATAGGGGAGAAAAATATAAAATTTGAAAGAGGAAGGTTTGGCTTTTTCTTTAATAGACCTTTATGCTAGAACAGATGGATTTGATTCATTATTCCATGAATCTTTAAAAAGACCTTAGTCTTCAGACCAATCATAAAGCATAGCTGGCATCTAATAGAAGTCATAGTTCTATTAGGTGAACAAAATGCGAAAATAAATTTTCCTTGCTTTCTGTCATGTTTTTTCCTCTTCTATCACGTGTACCATTTATTGTTGGCTTTGTTGATGTTCTTAGTTTACAGAAGTAGTGTATGAAGTTGCACTTTTAAGGCATAGATGGTGGAAAACTACTTTTCTTCCAAGAGCAGCCTAGAGTAGTTACACAAATCAGCTTAGAAGAGATTTTCAGCTACAAAAACATCCTCATATCGTAGTGCTAACCCAACCAGGACAATACAGATAGGGTCTTGTTGCATTGACCAACTGTTTCTAATTATTCATGCTGTGCTAGTTCCAAACTGAAGGGGCTGCAAGCACTACAGTTTTGCTTATTAATACTTGCTAATTTTTTTGTGGCTTTTCTCCACCAAGTTCCAGTGGAATGGATGCCAGCAAAGCTGATGAAAAAGTCTGCAGTCAAGGAATTACATGCTAAAATAGAAATAAATAAGTAAACAAAAGCAGAAAATTTTGGCAAAGATTCCACTGATTACCATACAAGTAGTATTGGTGCTCACTTCATTCAAGTGCAAGTTATGCAATTAGTATGAGCTGCACTTTAATTACGCACATCAGAATTCTGCATGTGAGGAAAAGTAACATTTTCCGAAGTGATGAGAAGGCAGAAGTTTGCCACTCAAACTAAAACACCATGGAACAAACATCACCCTGGTCTAGTGGAAGGTGTCCCTGCCCATGGCAGGGCGGTTCGAACTAGATGGTCTTTAAGGTGCCTTCCAACCCAAACCATTCTGTGATTCTATGATCTCTCTTCCATTCTACTCGTCCCCACTTTTTATACCCTCCCCACTTCCTGCTTTAAATCTTTCATTGTTGTTTTTCTCTCAATGTTCAATATCAACAATACTTTCCTTCTGGCTTCCAAAAGGTTAGTCTTCACATTATGCAGATCAAGAAAAAGCAAGTGCAGAGCTCTAGATGCACGTTTGATAGTTCTTTCTAAAAATAGGTGGTCTCTATGGCAATATTTCACAGTGCCCTTGAAGGTGAAAATTCAGTTTTGCTAAGCAGAAGTCTTTCAGCAAAAATGATGGATCTCACTTCTGTAAGGAGATTGCTATTGTCAAAGCTGTATATTCAAGAAAGTCAAAAGAATTCAGAGAAATATATCTTTAAAAGAGTCAGGCTCTAGGCAAACTCTTCCCCTAGAAATTGTTGCATGTTACTGTTTCATTACCTTGATATTATTCTTTGTCTCCTTTTATTCAGCTCTACATAATTGCATAGTTTGGTTTTGTCTTAATTTATGATATAGATCTTTATGAACTGTCTAATCTATTATAGAAATGAAACACTGAAACAACTCTCCTTATCACTTCGAGTTGCTTGTGTTTTTAGAAGATGTCTCAGTATTGACAACACATGTGGAACTTGTAATGAGGACCTTTTTTTTGGTCTTTCTAATCAGAAGCAATTTTGCTTTCATCTGATCCAGTTCTGTTATCATGACTCACTGAAAGAAATGCAAGTCTAGCTTTAGTCAGAGCTGAAAGATTGGAACCTTCATTGCATTCCAAATGAACTGTAGCTCTTTGTTGTGATGTTTTATACTCTTATAAAGGTGCCTTCTGGCAAAGCACCCATGGTAAAAAGAGTGACAGGTCTTTAGTGGACATCAAAGTATTTGCTGTGTGTTTCAGGTTTTCAAAATCAGTCACTATATAGCTGAGGCACGTACAAATCAGATACTGCAATGTACATCTAGTCCCTAAATGTAAACTTTCAGGGACTGGATTTTTTTACTTTAATGCAGTGATTAGTTGTCTACTGGGTGCACAGCAGTGCATGTGGCGATATAAAACAGAACCCAATTTTGAAGATTCACAGAGGTCTTATGCTGTATAAAGTGGCCAGGGTGATAGCCAAAAGGATTTTTTTTTTTCTGTTTTTAAATTAGGTAATATCTAACAGGAAGAATATAGAAAAAGTAAGCATTGGATACTGGATTGTAAAGAAAGATCTTTACAGAAATACAGGTATTGCTCAAATGATTATCAGGGTAAAGGGAGGAATGAGGAGGACTACAAAATAGATTTGTAGGTACCAAATTTAAAGTAACTTTTCTGTTGAATTAGTGACTTGGAACAAAAAACACGTGTAAAAATCCCTGTGATATCAGCAACACTAATATGAAAGTGTGCTACCTACAGTGGTTAAATCAACAGACTGAAATTTCATGTTGTGGTTTGCTGGGGCGGCAAAGGGTAACATCAGTCTTGCAAGTATATGAGAAATTTAAAAATTTCTTATGACATAAGGCTTATGACAACAACCTAGCATACTCAATTCACATGTCCTTTGGAGTTCTTATATCTCTTTGTCACTCTGTTATGGTATAGCCTTCAATAAATTTGGCAGGATAACTTCATTTGTAGGTATAAGGCCATTTAAAATAGTGGACATACACTATGAAAAACCAGGATCCCTGATTTTGGGAAACGGCATTACAAGGCTAAGGTAAAGCATTTGTTAAGCTCAGTTCTTAGATTGTGGGAATTACTAAGTTTAGTACTAGTGGAATTTTAGATTATGTTTCTGTACTCCTTCAGTTTTGTAACGTGAGGTGTATGAGCAAGACATGAAACACCAAAGTGACAGATCCACCCTACTTGGACAGATATTCTATTGTGGATCTCATGTAGGCAATAAAAAATAAGGAATTTTATATCACCTTATCAATTGTATGTCATCTAGTGTTTTTCATCAGAAGACGGTAAGAGCTCTGTAGAAAAAGGAGGAACTAGAGGGGCTGGGGGGTGCAAATAAAACACATTTGTTTATGTACTGATTTTTCAGTACACAGTACATATGTACATATATGTATAGAACATTTATAATATTATAGTGTTAGTATTTGAGGATTCTTGAATGCTTTCCTAATAGTATCCCTGGATTTAAAAGCTTTGAGAAAGCCCTAAGGTTCATGCACATGATTTTTGGTGTCAAGCTGTGTCACTTCACTTCCTAATGTATCAGACCCACGTAACAACAGAGGTAGTCTATATTGGCATGTAGTCCTGCTATACTAAATTAATTTAGCAAAAGCTTGCCTTAAGAATCTGTCTAGTCCTGTCATTATTCAAGAAAACTTCTTGAGTATGTGCTATTAAAGTGATTATAAAACTCCCTAGATTCATATAAACACTGTTTGTTTAGATCAAATGTGGCAAACTAATATGAATTAATTGTTCTCTGCATCAATTTTAGCTTTATTTTGCATGAGCATTGTGTGATTAGATATTGTGATGGGAAATGTATTATATGTTGTGGTGGGACTTATCATGAGAACATTAGAATGTGCAAAGATATTTTGCAATGCTGCTCCTGTTATTTCTTTGTCTTAGAACTAGAATTTTAAAAAAATCTATAATCAGAATCTGTTTAGCAAGGTTATTTTCTGCAAATCAGAAAAAAACACTTATTGGAATAAGAAGCTACCAGAGAAACATGAGAATTACTTTCTCTGTTAATGACAATGTCATTGCTTGATTTTTTTCCTTGGTCTAGACTGAAAAAGAGACTTTCAAATGAATTTTACTTGGGTTCTTTCTTTTCTGTGTCACATGCTTGATACATGTTCTGAACATTATTATTGACAGAACACGTGGTCGATATTTACAAAAAATTCACTTCAGACGGTAGTGAGAGAGAATTTGTGTACTTTTTTTATGTATATTACATCTCTTCCCTGAAGCACTTCATATCTCAAGAGTGTTTTCCTCTCCATTATGAATCATTTTCATATCCACTGAACACTGAAACTGTTTTTCATATTAAGAATAAAAAAATACACTTTTAAGGCAACAAATCTGGAAAACAAAGGCCTATGCACAATACTTCAAGACTTTCTTCTTCTGTAAGTATGAGGAAAAACCCCACCAAATCAGGAATGGGAGGCTTATGAGAAGCTTGTTTGTTCTTTTATTATTCACATTGATCAAGGAAACTGCCATGTGTCATCCCCTCCCCTCTACCCTTGCCAAAACCTGGACACCTGCACTAAATACAGACACACGGATTATGGAAATAGGAGGCAGGTAAAGCCCTCCATGCAGGGATGCAACAAGACCCTTCAGACCCCACCATGGTGTAGCCTTCGTAGCTAGTATAAAATCTGTTGGCTGGTGAAAAACATAAAAAGCTGGGGACTGCTGATTCAAAGATGAATGTTCTCTAATTAAATTGCAGAATGCAATGTGATGTAATCTTTACTAATGCTTTGTTAGTAATGCGTTATTATAAGACTGAAAATGGAAAATTGGCATGCATTGCTTAAATTGACCGTTTTATTACAGAGTGTAAGCTAACTGGCACTTTTGTTTCTTCTTGTGAGGTTTTCTGAATGAGATCATTACAGAATATTGATTAGTCATAAAATTTACATAAAATGTTGCTCATTACTGCTTGACTGAACAAAATTAGGAAAATAGCAAAATAAGTTGCTGTAAGTTATTACCTGTCTTGGTGTTCCCTTGAACATACAGAGGTTGCATTTCAATCTTTCCCCTGGCAAATTTGAACCATAATGTTAAACTGGAAATTTGAATGTTGCTTTTTACAATGAATATTAGGAGTAATATATGGGCTAAAAGCTCTTAGTTTTGAATAAGTTTGGATCCAGGTTTAATTTTTACTCCCACAAGATGATAGGTTTGCAGCTTTGCTATTTGAAATACAGTAAAATTTCATACAAAGTCAGCCATTAACATCCACATTGTTTTCTTTTGAAGACTGTTGACTATGCTGCTGTACAACAGTCTTATCAACAGAATGAGACTCTGTGCACTTGCTGAGAAAGAAATGGACTGAAAATATTCTATAGCTGTTTCAGAAATGAAGCTTGAAGTATTATCTATAATGCAATGTACAGTATAGCACTAACTAAATTAGTATTTCATAAAACAATGTGATGCCATTTCTAATATACTTGAAAGAATAACTTATATGGTTCTGCATTTGGTCATGGGACTGCCACCACATTTGAGTTGTTAGTCTAAATTTTTCTTTTTCCATTATTTTGTTACTGTTTTCCTCATTTTGTAGTCTGAGCAGTTTCAAAGAGCCAAATTTCTTGCTTTAAAACAGTTGTCAGTTTTAATGCTAATTAATTTCACATCTTCAAGAGGGAAAAGGGTGAATTTCGATTGTTGACTGTAAGAGAGAGTGTTGATCATGGGGAACTGGTCATAAATTACAGCAGTCTAAATATCTCCCCATTCCCTGTAATGTGGGTGACAGATTCTCAGTGGCTAGGATTGTCAGTATTCAGGAATCGAGTAGCTGCAGCCCTAGGACTGGCACTTCATTCTGACTTTAACAGAACATCTGAGTTGGGTAGGTTAACAGAACGTCTGGTTGTCCCTACCTTGGTAGTTTTAAGATCTGAAGTATCTAGAGATGTCTAATTTTAAAGACATAATGATATGCCCCCTGTATTGTATCCTAAAGATTTCATGTCTTTTTTAGGAAATTATCTTTTCCATTTAAAAGTGGCAAACTGACTGCCATGTGCTGTAAAATTAGAGAACTACAATAATTTTCAGCGAAATGGCAGTCCCAGATTTATATTGAGGGTACAATAGATGATTGTGCACTATGTTACACAGTCTTTTCCTGTTCCATTGCAGTATGTGATGAAGGAGAAAGAAGAAACAAGATCACAGAATTACAGCAACCCACAGAGGTTGCTATAATTATATATAATTATATATATAATTACAACCCAAAGCCCAGTAAAATCAAATTAGGTTTTCCCATTTGTTTCAATGACTGAATTAGCTTGAATGAGAACAAGCAGCTTCATGAATAAATTTAAGAAAAATGAAATGCTTTCTGTTACAAATTAATTAGCGTCCTTTTTTTTATTAAACTAATAGGAAATAATAACGTGAAAAACTGTTTACTTAAAGACTCCTTAGGACTTAGTCTCCAAACTAAATGTAAACACTACATCATTACATTTTGTTGGGACTTCTGAACACCATGGTCTCCCTTTTTGAAAGGGTCAACTGGAGTTACACAGACTTACTGAAATTCAAAAGGTCCTTTATAATTCCTCCAGACATTTTTTAAGGATTAGTACAAAACTTTAACAAAGCTCAAGCCTCTAATCTTTAGAGAAATCTTTCAAGGTTTTTCTACTTTCATGTAATGAATTTTAGTGAGGATATTATTTCCAATGAAATTCAGCGGACTTTCCTGCTGCATGATAATTGTACTGTTTGGTAAGAATACTGGAGCTTAATTTGATAGGAGGAATAATATTTTTGTTATTTGCAGGTAAGCACTCAGTCTTGGGATATATGACTGTAGGGTCAGAGTAGCAATATGAGATTCTCTTTTAAAATGTGTAATATATTAATGAAGTATTAAGGAGTCTTCTTTCCAGCAGGGAACTACTGTGCTCTGGAACTCCTTACACACTAAAAAAATTCAGAAATAAATCCTAATTACTAAGGGCCTAATTCAGAGCTCTGTGAAGTTAGTGGGTCAATTTTTAAATTCATTGGTAAGAAACTACTCAGTTATATCATTTAAGGGCTGAAATGGAGCCTAAGAAATAGCATAAGAATTTATATAACTGTACCTGGAAATATAAATTAGATTATTTCTACGTATTTTTTTAAAGTTAATATATGTGATAGTTAGCAGTGCCTGGGAGGAAGGACAGAAGTTACCCATTTCAGACAGGAAAGCAATCCTGAGTGAATGAGGAGACAGTAAAAGTAGCTATGAATTTATATGAATCATTAAAAGAAAGGAGGGGGTGTATGTGTGTGAATGAAAGGGGGGTTAGGGGTGGGGGGGGAGGGGAAGGAGGAGAGACAAAGAAAACCAGAAATTTGAAATAGGATTAAAGATATGTTTAACAGATCTGCTCAGACTTTTGATAGAGGTCTACACTGACTTCAGAGAGCTTTAATTTAGGTTTAAAACAAGGTTATTGGAAACCTCATACTTTACATATGTGGCATTAAAATAAGCTTTTAGGATTGTTTTGAAAACAGTATGTGCAATGGATGTGAGGATATTTATATGGAATACATATACCTTGTACAGTTGTTCCTAACAGCCTCAGGAAACAATTCTGCTGCCTTTTGTGCAGAGTTCAGAGGCTTGAAATGAAAATGAGGAGTAAAGGATTCTTGTAGCAACTTCTCCATTGCAGTGTCTGAGCTTCCATCATAATGGAGAATGTGGGAGGTGAGAGAGGATTTCCACTTTGTATCCTTGCTTAAATGCTCAAAAACTATGATTGTTTAATTAATGATCTGCCTTAAAATATATTATGAAAAAAAATCTGCGTCTAAAATCTGAACATATACCTTTCACTATATATAATGAAAAAGAAAAATAATTTCTTCTTTCTAAATTATCTATAATGCCAGGGCCAATAAATTCTCACTTGATACTTCTGGGATATATTTCCCATTGCTCAAAATATATCAGAAGGTGGGCAGGGGGAAACCAAGGAAAAAAACCCTTTAAGTGTATTCCTTAAAGCCCCAAACCCTCAGTAAGAATCATGTAGGTATGTGCTTGACGACAAGAATAAATCCACTGAGCAACTGGTCTTTGTAAGCAGCTAGCAGAAGTGTATACAAGAGACTTCAATCCTAGCTAAGCTCTATTTTCAGGGATAAAATGTTCTGGAAATCTCATAAGGGCTTTGTATAAAATAGTTTCACCTGAAAGCCACAGCTGCCATTCATCTTCTTTATATAGCTTTATATCACCATCTGCAATCATTTGTCTAAATTCAAGATTTCCTCCCAGAAATCTGTAAAGAAAAGAAAGGTTTAATTATGAAAAAAGCTTTGTCTGGGTCATTACATCACTTGATTGTGAGCATTGTGGGTAAGAAAAAACCCTAATAGCTCCTTCTCTAGATAGAAAAATCAAAGTATTTTAAAGTTATAAAATTTTTGGAAAAATGTTTTCCAACATATGCAGCAGGACATAGATGTGATGCTTATTTATTTGCCCTGTGTTAAATATTGTGTCTGAGAATAACCTTAAAGGTGATAAATAAGAATCTGATAAAGGCTTTGTCACATTTTAAAAATAAGCAAATGTCTGCCAAACCAGAACAGATGGAATTCAGGTGTTGCAGTACCAGTTGCATTAATAATATCATTATCTTTTTTTAAAATAACAAATTATGAAGCTTTAATTGGCTTTGTGTAAAAGCAAGAATCTTTTACAGGGAGTGAAGGGGTGAGAACCATATTCTTCTGGACTAGAATCCTGGAACCCTGAGTCAGTTCTGGGATTGAAAGATCCTTGTGTAAAATTGGGAAATCATCAATCCTCTGCCTGTCATATGCCTATAAGCTGGTAATTCTTCCTTCTCCCCCTTGATTGTCATAAGAATAATTGTATTAGTAATTGTGAAGTTATGATATAATGGGGGGTAGTGATTATGTGAGTGGAGAAGTTAAAAGAAGGAAAATTCAAATGGAAAAAAAATATGAAACTGGCAAAAAATGAGGCACTCCAGGACTTTATTCCTGATATCATCCTTGCAACTCACACTTCTGTAGTATGGATAAGAATGTTTTACATCCTGCTATGACTGGTAGGTTTTCATACCAACAGTTACTGAATCATTTTATCTCTCAAATTTAGTAACCAATTTTATTTTTACATTTTCTTTTTAAAACCTGAAAAAATAAGAACGTTATACTTCTGTGGAACAGAACGATATCCTATGTCTGTCTTTGAAGAAATGTGATCTCAGGATGGAAGTCAGTTAACCAGTTAGTGTGCTGAGATGATGTAGAACCCATGCAAATGTATTTATTCCAATACAATATGTTTATTAATATTTTATATGATAGAATAATGAAGTGCTGTTTATATATTTTAGGTTTTGATATTTTTTTGGGTCACTATTTGCTTGAAAACAAGGAAATTGCCATGGTGATGGCTTTCATTCAATGGCCTGATAGAACCTAAGATAGCTGGATATTTACTGCTTTTTCATAGTGAATTTGTGAATAAGGTTCTTTAACAGCAAAATTAATAGTTGGTGACCATGTGAAATTGCGAAGTTGGTAACTCCCACTGATGTCATATATAAGAGAAAGTTCAGCCTGTCCTTGCAGCTGCTTCCAAGCCTTGACAAACGAGAAATCTCAGAGATGAACATGGCGAATCCAGTAGCCAGGTAGTCTGGGTGGAGGTGGTAGTGACATTGCACTAGGAGTATGGTTATAGTTATGCACAGGAACAACTCTGGCAATGGAGATGGGGGATCCATTCCCACCAGAGCTTTATAATCCCGTGTGTCTACGGGAGTCTTGCTTCCTTTCAGGGACAAGTGCCACTGGTGCGTTTGCTAGCATCACAGCACAGTAGAAGCAGAAGTACTGTGCATCTGGCAGGAGAGCTCAAGCAGAGGAGATGGAGCCCCAGCAAACTCTTTTGCATGACCCACTTTCACTTGCTGCATTGCTGCCCTCACATTAAAAAAAAAAAAAAAAAAAAAAAAAATATTGGGGTAAATTTTTCACACGAGGCATTGTGGCCCATAACTGTTACCATAACAGTGGCCATTTCAAATGATAATATTTTCAAAAATGGGGTTGCCAAGAGAAACATGCTACAGGGAACCCCAAGCCCCCAGGCTAGAAGTTTAAATAATTCTGTGTGGAAGTTATACCCTACTTCTTAGCGTGAGCCTGAGGTGATTCCCTGCAAAGTAAACACCCTGTTTCCTCATGTTGGTGAAGGAAACAATAATGACCACAGTTAAACATCTCAATATACAGTCTGAATAGAGACACAGCTGTTAAATATGGGGCATTTCTGAAACATGCTTTGGAATACTGTGCATTTGCTATAATTCACATGCAGAACACTGGCAAGATAGGGACATTAGTTTTTTTTAATGCCCCACCCCTATAAATTATCTTACTCTCATACCTCATTTCCTTGTCTTCCCCTGGCAATTTGTAGGAACTAGAAATCACCTATAATTAGTGAACTCTACTAAGAATACCTATTTAAAGACTCTGCTGACACGATACAAATGGAGTATAGCACATATTTTTCTTTTATATGCCTTTTTCTGATCTAGCAGTTTGCATGCTAAAAAGTCAAGCTGTTGTTGCTTGCTATTAGTAATAGCCATAAATGTTAAGAATGAAGTGAAAATAGCTTTGCAAATTACCATATATTTTTTCCCCAAGAGAATGAAATAAAATATGATTGGTATTGTTCATGGCATTGTGGACTATTTAGATTTAGTGTGCTTTTTACTTCATGTATACACTGGCTGTATGAATCAAAAATGGTCAAATTCAGCGAGTACGTCATGTCAACATTTCTAGCAACACTGTAGGAATACTACCTGCACAATCTATAGTTTTCATATTGAGATGCCTATATTTCGATGACACCATAGACACAAGCCCAAACTTTTTTTTTTTCTTTTCTTTGCTGCTTGCTGCTATGTAGGCAACTTCTTTCCTTCTCCTCATTTGTGAGATTTATTATAGGCAGCATTGTTTTGAAATTATTTAATATTAAAAGCTCTGCAGAAGAAAGTAGAAGTATTTTCATTACATAGGATTTTAAATAACAATGATTACTATTTTTCTGTATAAATAAATACTAAACATAGAAAGAGAAAAATTTCTGTGTTTGTACTGTAGATATAATTTTAAATTTTACGTTCCTTTATGTGGACATATAAGTCTGCTTGATATTATCTTAAGGTGATATTGGGACATTAAAATCCTGTTAAAATAAAGCTTAGTGACTGTTATAAGGTTAAAAAAAAAAATTTAGATGCCCTTATCAGAGCTTTCTGGAGGACATGGTTTAATATTAATGAGAACTTATAATGACACATTCTGGTTATAGATTCCAGTAACAATGTGTGTTGAACTTATAGCATAAATTTTGTTAAATCCACTATTAAGATTTCAGAGCAATGCTGCTCCATCTTGAAAAGAAAGGTGTTATATGTGGCCTACTTTTCAATTAAATAATTTCTGTAGAGGAAGGAGAATCTACATTTTTGCTACTTAAAAGCAGTTTCATTTTTTGCACGGGCACCTGACATTTTAGTTCTCATATTAAGCTTGGTATTCATGTACACTTTCAGCATTCATCTTCAGGTACTAAAAGAATACTTTTCTTTCCACATAGCAGCCGCTTCCTATTTATTTTCCTAACACTTGCTTTTCTGCATTTAAAGGGAAGCAATCTGAAAAGTTAAGATCCCCATTTCAATTCAAAACCAGTTTGCAAAGGTGTTAATCAGAGCTTTTACATTACACTATTTACTCCATATATCTCTGCATCTCGTGAAAGGATTTCAAGTAGCTGTGTGTTTCCCATTTCTGAGGCAGGATAATTCATGCAGAGGGAATCATGTAGTGCCACATCACAGGTCAATCTTGCAGGGAAGGTATGACTCCGGCTTTGATAATCTCCTCCCCTTCTGGCACCAGCATTCAGATTCTTGGATCTCAGGGCAGGAGCAGTTCTCTTCACTGTAAACTGGAAGTCAGGCATATTCAACAGTTTCTGTTGGCATTATTTGACATATTGTGGCTGTGACTGTTCAACAAAGCGATTTTTTTTGGCATAGAAGCCACTGCTGTTAAGTTCCTCTTCCTTGTACCTCCTCCTCCAAGAAAAAGAGCAAGTGAAAAAAGAGTATGACAAGGAAGAGAAAGATGAAACAGTGGTGCTACTTGAGCCTGAATTTTCTCAAAGCAGCAACATACTGTGCGTTAAGAAACAACTGCTTGAGGCCAGTGGGGAGGGGGAAAGTGTGGGTTGCAGGTTTGGGGTAATCACATTTGGTACAGAGCTTCTGCATTTGGTTTCCTTCCTTACCTCTGTGCAGGCAGCATATCAGCATGAGAGTTTGTCTGCTGAGAAGTGTGTAATTATCCCTACATGAAAAGCCACTAGTCAGCTGTTAACCTGTTTAGCCTGGGGAGATGAACTGTTCAGACTGCTCTGACAGGGTGGCTTTGTGCTTCTTATTACATGTGGCATGTAGCAGTTGGTGGGTGTCCTACTGGTTGCCAGCCTTCCTGAGGTTACTAGTGGCTCTGCATGCAATTGCTCATCCAGTTGCAGTGAAATGTAATCTTGGGACTGTCCTGGCAGCAGTAAATTAGATATATGTTAGGACAGTGTGGTGGGTTGACCTTGGCTGGACACCAGGTGCCCACCAAGCCACCTTATCTCTCCCCTCCTCAGCAGGGTGGGGAAAGTGGAGAAAATAAAGTGAAAAAACCCTAAACTTGTGGGTCAAGATAAAGGCAATTTAATAAAGGAAAAGCTTAGGCTGCACATGGAAACAAAGGAAAACAAAATATTTATTCTCTACTTCCCAACAGCAGATGTCCAGCCACTTCCTGGGAAACGAGGGTCCAGTACACATAGTGGTTGCTCTAGAAGACAAAATATAAATAATGAATGCCCCCCTTTCCTCCTCCTTTTTTTTAGCTTTTATTGCTGAGCAGACATCATATGGTATGGAATATCCTGTTGGTCAGTTTAGGTCAGCTGTCCTGGCTATGACCCCTCCCAAGAACTTGACCATCCCCAGCCTGCTGCTGAGGAGCCAAGAACATTGTAGAGACAGACTGGATGCTGTGCCAGCACTGCTCAGCAGTAGCGGCCCTGTTATCGACACCTTTCTAGCTACCAGTGCAACGCAGAGCACTGCCAGTGCTGCTGTGGGGAAAATTAACTCCATCTCAGCAGACCCATTACAGGCAAATACACTCAGTTGTGCTACAGCGGCCACAAGTACTTGATTGATCATTTTTACTCCTGATTGATATGGAAGTGTTTGTGAATTGGGGTTATCAAAATTTCTGCTTAATGTTCCTAATGAAACACCTAGCAGTACAGGCATGAATGGCATCACTATACTTGTTTTTACTCCAGGCAACCATAGTTAATCTCTGTTTCTACAGCTGAAGAAGGCTTTTGTCCTTGGAGTGAGATCAAAACCATGCCAAACCAGTGCCTAATTATCTTTCAGACCACAACAGAGATCATGTTTGAGAGACTGAAAGGTAGATGACATGCAGTAGCTGGACACCTGAAGGCAGTGGAGTGAATATGAGCCCTGAATATTAACAGTATTCCCTGTTTATGCAAGGTGTATGTGTGCTGTGCTGTGATCATACTCAGCCTGCAATCATTCTCAGGCTCTCTGGGTCTGACTCTCACTACTCAGCACCTGATTGTGTACTGGTCAGTGGGTGGTGAACAACTGTATCATAATTGTATCATATTGTATCATATGTTTCATTTTTCTATTATTTTAATTACCTATTAGTAGTAGTATTTGTATATATTAATTTAGATTTAATTAGTAAATAGTTCTTATCTCAATTTTATGATCTTCCTTATTTCTTTTTTTCCTTTGGTTCTTCCCCTCCACTGGAGGAGGGGAGGGGTATTTGTGAGAGCAGCTTCGTGGTGTTTTGTTAGCGGAGTTAAACCACCACAGTATGAAAGTGAGGGGAGGGGTTTCCCAATGACTGAAAGGTGGAAATCCAGAGGTGAGATGAGCAGCTTATACGATATCCGCTCCTAAATAATGATCACCTAGGATGTATTGTAAGCACAGCCTGCGACTTCGGATGTGCTGTTGGGATATTGTGGGGAGTTATTTGTGTGTGCTTTATAGAGTTTTATGAGTCGGTGGATGTCAGTCAAATGTGAGGCTATCTTTTATCAATCCCTGGGGCGGGGAGGGTGTGTGTGCACACATTGTCCTCCTTCATGAATTTCAAACATTGTCTGTCTTTTTATCTTTCAGTGTACAGTGAATTGGAGTGTCTGGTACGTTGCCTTAGTCAGCTTTGTTGTCTAGGTGCAAATCTTTGTTATCCTGATTCTGAGTTTTAAGCGTGGCACCTTTTTAATGACACCGGCTAAATTTTTAGACAATTTAAGTGTTGGAGCCTCTCAACCAATAGGCAGGTTCTTGGCCTGTGCATTACATGGATCCTTTATCTATAAATCACCGTTTTAAAACAGTGTTCTTTTGGCTGATGGGGGGAAATACTAAGAACATTTGCAGTAGTAATAATGCTACATAATGGAGGAGTTCAACTTCATGAGGATTTGAGCTTACAGCAGAAAGTCTGGTGGTCAGGTCAGAGAGATCTCCTCTTGAGAGTGGTTTAAGAGCTACTTGTTGCTGGAGCGGCATGGCCACAAGCCACCGCTTGTCAAAGGACTTAAGCTGGTCAAAGGACTCGCCTCCTGGAAAAAATATGTTTCTTGCCAGATTTAGCTGTAAGCTCTTCTGGTCTTATTTAGGACCAATGCACTGAGTCATCAGACTTAGGAGCTTTGCCCTAGTGATAGAGTGTAAATAAAAAGAGGAGGTAGAAAGTGAGCTGCAGGCTTCTCACCTGTGCACTTAGTCTGATATCAGACTAGCAAATACCTTCATAGAATCACAGGGTGGTTGAGGTTAGCAGGTCATCTTGTCCAAACCCTGTGCTCAAGCAGGGCCACCTGGAGCCAGTTGCCCAGGACCACGTCCAGATGGCTTTTGACAGCTTTTGATGGCTTTTCCCAAGTGTGGAGACTCCAAAACATCCTTGGGCAACCTATGCCAGTGCTTGGTCACCCTCACAGTATAAAAGTGTTTCCTAGTGTTCAGAGGCACCCTCCTGTGTTTCAGTTTGTGCACATTGCCCCCTCTCCTGTCACAGGGCTCCACTGGAAAGAGCCTGTCTCTGTCCTCTTTGCACCCTCCCTTCTGGTATTTGTGCACATCAGTGGGATCTCACTGAGGCTTCTCTTCTCCAGGCTGAGCAGTCCCAGCTCTCTCAGCCTTTCCTGAGAAGAGGGATGCTCCAGTCCCTTCATCATCCTTGTGGCTTTTCGTTGAACTCTCCAGTATGTCCATATCTCGGTCGTACTGGAGGGCCCAGAACTGGACCCAGTACTCCAGGTGTGGCCTTACCAGTGCTGAATAAAGGGAAAGGAACACCTCCTTCATCCTGCTGGAAGTACTTGGTCTAATGCAACCGAGGATACCAGTTGCCTTCGTTGCAGCAAGGGCACAGTGCCAGCTCATGTGCAACTTGGTGTCCACCGGACTCCCAGGTTCTTTTCTGCCAAGCTGCTTTCCAGTCAGTCAGCCAGCCCCCAACATGTACTGGTGCATAAAGTTGTTCTTCCTCAGGTGCAGGGTTTTGCACTTGCCCTTATTGAACTTCACAAGGTTCTTGTTAACCCATTTCTTCAGGCTGTCAAGGTCCCTCTGGATGGCAGGACGACCCGCTGGCCTATCAGCCACTCCTCCCAGTTTTTTGTGGTCATCTGCAGACTTGCTGAGGATGCATCCTGCGCCATCAGCTACATCATTAATGAAGATGTTAAACAGGACTGGACCCAGTGTTGATCTCTGGGGAATACCTTTCATTTCTAAAATGTGTCTTTGATACAGAGCTCTAACTAAATAGCTATTCATCTTTCAAGACTGCTAATTAGAAGAAATAATCCTTTTGCTCTTTTTTTTCTTCTTCTTTAAATGTATTAAAAAGCCTTCTTTTTGCAAAAGTGTATTTGAAGAAATTACTTTAGCTTTGAGTTATTTAAAGTAACTTCCACCATTTGGCAGGAGGGAGGGATAAAAGGCTGCCATCACAACAGCATGTGGTGCTCAAACAAGACAAAAACACACTGGTCTCTAGTTTATATATTAGTAAATAGCCTTCAGGACATATATAAATTTTTTCTGCTCAAGACAGAATAATAAAGCCAGTGGAAGTTTTGTTTGTGGATTCAATGGGATCATGATTTCAATTAAACATTTAAGAAGGTAGGAGTTCCATTAAAATAGTGCTTAATGAAGTAAGATGGCAAACAGCAGAGGTTAAGAGTTAAGCCAATGCTTATGTCACAAAAAGCCTAAAACTCTTGACCACTTTATCAGATGTTATGCAGCATCCAGTAAGTTAGCAATACTACATTTATTTATAGGTGAAAAACCTATAAACCAAATGAGAAAATAATTTTCTATAACTTTATTCAAGTGAGAGACCCACAGTATGGACTGGGGGAAAAAAAAAAAAAATTTTCCATTTACAGAGAAGGGGTGTGCTGCAACACCGTAGGTAAATACCTCCCTATGTGCATTATTACTGAAAGTTGGAGGTGTAATATCAACTATAATCCTGTTAACCTTCTTTCTGCTGAGCAAATTAATAGAGAAGCAGAAAGCAATAAAGGTATTTCAGTGTTTTTGCCAAAAGTTTTGGTGTTGATTCTCCTGGAAAGAAAGGCAAAATAAGAAATTTTGGTGGGTTCTTATTGTGGTTTTGTTTCCTTTTATTCTTTTTTACCTTGCTAACTTGGTGTAATACAGTTTTGCAGAAGGAAATAAGGAGCTGATATGCTGAATAATTTGTAATAGATGCATTAATTGATTGCATGTTTTCAGGGAAGTAAGATGGAGAGAGAGGTTATTTTTCCAAATAACATGATCTTGGTACTGCAAGGTTTTTGTGAAGTGTTGTGATCTTTGCTATTTGGCAGGTTGTAGTGGGCTTCGCATGTTCATGTATCCTGTATAATCATTTGCAAAAGAGAATAGGACCTTCAAATCGTACATGTAACTACTTACATAATCAAAATGTTTTCTAGACAGGAGTAACTCCAAACCCAACCTGCCACTTGCTCTAAGAATTGCCTATTCCTAACTGTCTTAGACGATAGTCCTCTCTGATCTTTAGAGACACTTCATTCATAGCATATTTTAGCAGCAGTTTGTCTTTAGATACTGCTTTAAGCCTTTATTTCTACCTCCTTTTTTGGAGTACATGATCTGACCAAGAGAAATCTATGGCTTCTTCTCTGGAGGATGTCAGAAAAGATGATTATAATGGTTTTTGCTGGCCTTAAAATACATGAAATGTATGAAACAGTTTTAGCTGGTTAGAGTTGACTTTCTCAAACACTAAGTAGTATATCTTGTAATGAACACCATGCTACGCTAGCTGTTTTAGAGAGAGCTGAACTGAATGCACATGTATGGAGCTACAGTGAAGATGCTATGAAATATTTTTGCTGGTTTGTGTAAGCCGCTGGTGTAGGTGGGAGGAGGTTATTTCATTTATTTCTCTGATGGGCTATCTTACCTTTGTGAAACTTGGTTTGATTGACATTACACTGTAACAGAAAATTTCTGTCACTGCCAACTATACGCAATTTTGAAATGATGGGAGATAGATTTCTGCACTGTTTTTGAAAATGAAGGAAATCATGCCATTCAACTACAAAAACTAACTGTTTTGTTAGATAAATATCTCTTTCTTGTTAATCAGTTGTATGGATTCCTTATGGGGGTCACACTTCCTCTTCTTCTACTTATACCTCTTGGCTGTGAGACCTTTCCTCTCCCTGACAAGATTTTCTTAGTGTAAATATATTTAATATTAACAGATGGAGGTCAGAGAATAGAATTTATTCACCAGTCCCATACAGACAAAGCAATGGTCAGTTGCTAAAAAAAAAAAAAAAAAAATATTTTTGGGTGTGGTCTCTGAGTTTTAATTCTTTGTGCTGAATTATTCCCTGCTCCAAGAGAATCCTATTTGTTCTTTCCCTGTTTTTAAAATTGTCTAAACTTAAAAAAAAGTAGACATGGAATGATTCACTCAGCATAGATTTATAGCCATGATCAATAGTAAGATCTTTGAAGAAAATATTTTAAGAGAAATTTTTCTATTATAAGTGAAATTTTTCCACAAAAAAGACTTAATTGTGGAAATTTACTTTAGGGATAAAAAAAATCTGTCTACTCTGTGATATTTCATTCCTAAAACAAATACCCCATATATGTACAAAAATAAGATTTTCTTTTTCTCTTCAGGGTTGCCTTGGTCTCAGTAATCTTACCATAAAAATAAAAAGCCTTTTAAAGGACACATAGGATTTCTTTTCTTCTCATCGGAATAAAAGTTGCCCTTTTTATTAATCCTTTGATTTTTTTTTTTTTGTAGACTCTATAGTAAGCTGAGGGATGGTGTCACTGATTAACATGACAGTAGCTGAATATCATTTACCAATGTATGCAATTTCCACTCCTTTTCTTGTAAGTTCAGCCCCTACTGCTTTCAAAAGGAAGGATGCTACTTCATGAATCTCAATGTAATATAAGGGTGGGTTTTTTATTGTTAAAGAATGTAATGTAAAAAGGTGAGTGTTGGCTAAGTACAACTCATTTGGACTTTTGTGTGTTTTCTATGAAAAAGAGTAAGCAGTGCCTTTTTCAGAAGACGCACATTCATCAGAAATCTGATTTGTGACATTCATTAATTAGACTTGGGACAAGAAAGCCCTGAACTTAATAATGAGTGTATATAATTATTTTCATCACAGAAGGTAGGATCATAAAAATATAGAGAGACACAACAGAGATTTGAGTTCCCATGTGTCCAGCTGATAAAGCAAAAGCCTCATATGCCAAAGTATTTAAGATCCTTGTCCTAAACATAAGAGGAATACATCTGTAAGCATGATGTCTTGTGCATTCCTCCACTTGTTAAATGAGAATTTATAAGCAATTAATGTCGACAGTTTATTTTTTCTTTCTTTTCCTCAAAGTATGTCTTAGATGTAGAGCTATATACTGTATCCTGGTATTTTACCTCACTGGATACAGTCATATGAACTTCATTTTACATATGGAATTTATGGCACTATAGGAAATCATGTTAGGTGATATCAGAGTAGCAAAATAAGTAATTGTATAAATAGAAACTTGGTAAACCCTAAACATGTATATAATAGAAGTTTCTTGTCACAGGTAATTGCCACCTACAAGTCAGTTTTAATTCAGATGATCTACAGATATGATAATCAGGGTTTTGTGATCACAGGTCAGACCTGAGGCTAGAAATGGACTTCACAGCTTTCAGACAGCTGGTCATCGATAAAACAGATAAGGCACGAGGTGGAAATCTTTGAACAACTTATTATGTCTACATGGCACATCAAATGCTGTAGAGAAATACTAGTTTGGCTTGCAAAGCCAGAATGCCTGTGTTAGCATAGCGATAAATGTCAGCTGAGTAGCACACTCTAATTAGCACTTGTGCAGTGTTCCTGATTGTAATTCCAGAGCAAGCTTCCTTAGTGTTTCCTCAGGACCTTTGTGTCATGCGTCACTGCTTGCACTGCATGAACTATGGTCTTTTGAAGTGACCCTGGTGTTCCCATGGATCTACTTCTCCATTTTCTCTCAGTTCACTTTACATCAGTTATGCAAAAGAGATACTCAAGTGTAGACAGCTATGACTTTCTGTATGACTGCAGCTAAATCATGGCACAAGTGGCCCTTAATTCTTGGGTTGCACAGAGATAGACACCCAAAGTGCTGGGGTGACCTTTCCAGTCCCCTTGAATGGAGCCTAGAAGGTCCATGAGCAAGTCTGACTTGGACACCTTATTCTAGATTCTGCTGCCTATTAACGAAAGGTGTAGCATGTGTGTAACGAATTCAATGAAGGTATTTTCCTCATCATTGGCTGCAATAGCTGTGGCTACTCAAGCTGAGGGATAGGAGGTGTGGGAAAATAATGGTAGATTGACAAAGAGAACTGTAAACACACTGAAGTATAGAAAAACACATATATCCTACTGATTGGTTTTTTATCCTTGTGTGTTGGACAAGGAGAACATCTGTGTTTAGGTGACATAGACCTGTTATAGACTTAGAGGCACCCTATTGAACATGCTTGAGATTCCTGCCCTGCTGTGAGAAAGATCACAGTGGTCAACAATGCTTGCATGAATTCTTGAAATTCAGGTGAAAACAGAAGGTTTGGTGATCCTCCAGCAAGGATTGAGCTTCGCAGTGTCTACGTCCCTTCTTATGTGCCTCTGCCTGTGTACTGCTTTGAGGATCCCTCGGTACCCGAGGTAATGAAAATAAATTTACTCTTTGCATTTCACCTATGGTTTTGTGGTTGTTCTTGCATCATGCCAGTGATGGCACACACAGGAGGTCAGTAAAGAAAGGTCCTAAAGGCATCAAGAGAGACAGAGGTCTTAGGAGAATTGCTGGAGGTGGGGGAGCTAGTCTTTGGTAGACACAAGATGTTTCAAAGATTTTTTTTAAATGAGGTTACATCTCAAGTCCATTGCATCCTTCTTACCATTTTGTCCTTAAGTCTAAAATAAGAAAAGTCTGGTAAAAATTAACTTTTTTAGACGGACTTCTTGGTCTTGGGGAAGTCTTAGATATATGGACTGTGTGAAATAGGATTTGTTATCTCACACAGTATGTCATGCTGTTCTGTAGTCATATCACTGAAAGTTCCACACTATTCAGTGGCTTTTCATTTTCATTAGTATTTTTATAGTTATTTAGAATTTTAAGCCATAGGGTATGACAAGGGGTATTCAGCATCATCTAAATGGATTCTGTAGCATTTGGAGAGAACATGACTAACACTGGTGAACAGCTCCAAAGTTTCAAATGTTTAATTTGGAAGGCATGGTAAAGGACTGTAAAATACAAAATTTTCCATTAAGTTTACTAATGAGAAAAATCTTCCAGTTAACCCTAGAAATGCAGTAATGAGAATGCAGAGTAGAGATTTACTGTAAGTTACTAGAGATTAATGGGAAATTCTTCACTGTTTTCTTCCTACTTTATCAAACAGCATTACATCTTTTTACACCTTATTGCCTTAACTGTGTGGGTTTACTTACATAAAGTAAATTCTATGCTGAGAAGATTAATATCTTATTTCAGCCTTCTGTGGGTTACTTATCACACTGTTATCATCACTACCAGAAAATCCTCTTAGGACATTAGTTGACCACTGTAGTTCACTTGTATTCAACCTACCTGTCAGTTAAAAGGGCATTATGTTGAAGAGGTATGTGTTTTAGTCTGTCATAAATTTTGCTTTTGCTAAGTAGATGAAGGTGTTTGATAGGCAGAAAGTGAAATGTTTCTGATTTATGTTGACTGATTCATTTTGTAATGGATGACAGCAGAGCTAGCAAATTGATTGGCAACTGGTTCTTGCCCATAACTTGTTGATAATAATCCATGCCTTCTTTCATGTGTCACATGTAGCCAGAAGGCAGCATCAATTGATCTATAGGTGCATATCTGGGTTGTAAAAGCTACTCTTATGGTCCAGGTGCTACTGAAATCAATAAAAGTGAGTGCTTTTTAAGAGACTTGAAAGAAGAACAATTACCTGCTGCAGCTAAATTAGATTTTTTTGTTGGATCATCTCTAGGTTGGAAGCTGGTAAGCACAAAAGTGAGGAGGTGTAGAAACTAAAGATCTGACACAGTGACAAATGTGGCATACCAAGGTACTGAGTTAACCTGTGTTTTGGTAAATTAGATCTGCACTTGTATAAACTGTCAAAACTGTGAAAGGCATCTGCAGGGGTATAAATTCAAAGGTGTGATGCAAGGCTTCATCCTTTCCATCCTTCAAAGAAATATAGAGCTTTAGCACCTTGGGTTTTTTTGGTTGGGGTTTTTGTTTTTTTTTTTTTTTTTTTTCCTTGGTCGTCTTTGTTTTGCTGTGTATTTTATGAATTCTGGGCTAGGCTGCAAATGGAGGCAGTTCTGCTGAAGCTGCTGTAGTCCAGCTGAGACTTGACAAGGGCCAAGTGAGCTGTGCTGAGCTATATAGTTAATATTACATTGGAGGACATATTTTATATTCCCATTGTACCGCAAACACAAAGTAATTACGCGATGGAAAACTTGAGGGAATCCAGAAAGTCTTCATGTTTCTGTCAGGATAATTAGTCTCTCTAGAGTGTGCTTCCATTAACACCTCTAAAAGCAAAAATCCTTTTGTGTGGCAAAACCTTGTTCTTCAAATGTACTGTTGCTGGTTCGTTGTCAGGATGCACTGGGTACACTAGTTAGAGAGTATTTTGTTGGATTTTATTCTCTATGCTTGCTGTCAGAATGATGTATTTAAGAAGGTTGCTCTACTTGGAAGAATTACATTGAAGGCATCTAAGACTCCCAGATGCCCCTGGGCACAGCCATCTTAAAAAACTGTGCCTTTTTTGGGTGTTTTTGTAATTCTTGTCTTTTTCTGTCATTTTACATCAGTACTTTATGACAAGACAGTCAGCAACAATATCCATTTTTTAATGTCCTGCAGCAATATTGTCTTGTTGCTAAGTCGTGTCATGTTTCACTCATTGGACTGACTGTCACGGGGTTTTCTTAGTGTAAGAAAAAGTTGTCAGGATGGCAATTACACGAATGCTCAAAAAAAATTATGTAATAATTATTTTAAGAATATTAAGTTCCCATTTTTGATTCAATCTTAATATATTTAGCACTAGTGTGGAATAATCAAACCTAAAATTTTTAGATCTTTCTTATATTCAGGTACCTTACAACACAGATTATTGTAATACAAACTTATCAAAATTTTACAACCAATCAGATTTTAAATTAGGTGGCGTTTTTTTAATGTGGGTGGGTTGGGTTTTTTTTTTTTTTAAAATCAAGCAAAAAAGCATGCACTTTTGAGTGTTTAATCTTATCAGGAAATTCAAATCCAGATGTTTTCTTAAATTTTAAGCTGTGTTTGAAAAAACAAAGGAGGCTTGGGTCTTTTTCTCTCTATGTATTTAAAATGGGTTACTTATGAAAGAAATTTCAGAGCCACATTTGCATCCTAATTGCAGCCCATTTCCTGGATCCACAGTTAGGCAGACTATAGGGTGGCATTTGGGGATTTCTGGGGCAGAGAAGTTGTTGGTTCTAGCTGATCTACTGAAAAGTAAAAAGGGAGGGAGATGAATGGGTTTTTTGCTTCAGCAGTCACCAGCTGGCAGATCGGCTCCTTGGAGCACTGCCAGGCAGCAGTTTACAGCAGCCCTGCAGCTGCTCTAGGCTAGGCTGGAACACGGCTGGCGTGAAGCCACCCTCGGCTTTGGGCAAGGACTCAGCCTTCACATTGGCAAACAGATGTGTTGGGATTGTGGCTTTGCTCACTCACGTCTAATGCTCATAGAATGTGGCTGGTACCTAGAAGTACATCACAGGAAATTTTGCACAAAACGTTTATGGGAAGATGAGAAGTACGTTTTAAAAAAATGTTTTTCCAGAGTATTTTTCTTGCTTCTGCTGCATGTGTGCTTTTTACTTTTCTGGATTTCATTGTGGGATGTTTTTTATATTCTGACCAGATCATGAGGAGTCTAAATAACTGTAAAATGGGCCAGCAAGAAAACTAATTTGGACACGATTCTTTCAAGCTAAACTATCTGAATTCAGCAAATAAGCGACAACATATAATTCTTTTCAAACTTGTATGTTGTGGTTTTTATAAAAATGTTTCAATTATAGCAAAGAATAACTTACATGAAATTCAAACCAGCACTGTACTTTTTATAGAAAATAATATTGGGGAAGAATTTTGTCATTGGGGGGGGGGCGGGGCTTTAAAGTGTATTTACTTTAAAGCCTACATTGTTGGTATAACTCATTTCATATTTTTTCCCTAAAAGTTTTTATTTTTATTCTATTTCAAGAGGCAGAAGTAACTGCTAAGCAGTTCTTAGGACTATAGACAACTTGTATCCAAGACTTCCAGCAGTGGTTATGCTTCTCACTGAAACTGGCCTCTGTATCCAAGGCTACAAACGTCTGCAGCAAAATGCTTAAACTCCGATTATTCACATTTCATGCTGCTTATGACTGAATAAACTCACTGAATGAAGACAAGAACAAGGGTAGCTGCTGATTAAACTGTAAATGATATGCTTTTGCTGGGACTTCAATAGCAGCTCTTAGAAGAGGAATGCTTTTTAATTCTTAGACCTTTTATTTAGCAATGTATACCACCACGAAAAGCTCTGAGGCATTTTTATTAAAACAAGTATATACTGATCAGAGCACAGTATCAGTGTTTATTTTTGTCAGTTTTGGGGAAGGTTATGATACATCTTAAATATATTGTAATGTTTTCCATTAGTTAAACTTCATTTCTCACACAAAAATTTGAGGCAAATAATCAAACAAACTATTTATAAGTGCATAGAAGAAAATGAGATGAACAAGAGCCAACATGGATTACAAATCGAATTGCCAAACTAATCTAATTTCATTCAACAGCATAGTAACAGGCCTTCTGGCTAGAAGAAAAGATGTAGATGTCAGATTTCTTGCATTTCGTAAGGCTTTAGATAACACTTTTTTAAATATACTATGCAGACTAAATAAAACAAATATAGATTAAATTGGAAAACTGGCCTTGGAAATTACCAATGGCCCAGTGTTAAACCAGAAGACTATGTTAAGTGGGGTTTTATTATGTTCAGTGCTATTCATTTACTATCTGGATGATGGACTAGAGAATATTCTTATTAAATTTACAGCTTACATGAAACTGGGTGGGATGGGAAACATTAATGGATTAAACTGGATTTCCTCTTATCTTGATACATTAGATACAAGATAAGAGGAAAAATTATGAAATTCGACAGATGCAAATGAGGAATTAGGACTGTGTGACAATAATCAGCTGAACAACTTAGTAATAACTTTGTAGAACAACATCTGGGAGCTATTGTGTACAACCAGATGAACGTGAGTGAAAAATTTTGTGCCATTGCAAAATGAAATTCCTAATCTCATACTGGAATGAGTTAAAAATAGGCAGGTGAAGAAGTCCTTTGTTGGATTGATAGTGCTACTTCTGCTTGGTAGTGGTAGGGGATTACCTTAAGTACTCTACTCTTGGGCCATCTACTTCAAGAAAAATGTGGAATTACTGGAGAGAATCTATAGAGAAAACAAGTGTTAATGACAGTGTCTGGAAAATAAGCCCTATGAGAAAAGATCAGTATGATATTTTTTATTCTAAGGCAGAGAAGATTAAGGGATAGCTTGACAGTGAAGACATAAACAAGTGTTTAAAGATTAACTAGCAATACATTTTTTATCATCATGGTAGAGAGAGAAATCTAGAATGGACTTGCATCCAGAAGGATTCAGTTTTGGTATTAGGAATGCCTACTGTAATGTCATCAGTAAAGGTAATGTAGTGAAAAAGGTCAGCTGAGGATGCTGTACAGATTAAATTGATGAAGGTCCTTAACAGCTGGTTAAAAAAAAAAAAAAAAAATATCAGGAACAACATAAGTGTAAGATGATGCTAACCAGAAGTATAGACTAGACTAGATGTTCCATAATGAAGTTCCGCTCAGTTCTATGACAATCTTCAGGTTGTCAAAGCGCTTAGGTTGACATATGGTAACTCCAGACACAATCCCTTACAACAAATGCAGGGATTTTTGGCAGGGCATTGACTTTGATTCTCTTTTTCCAGTTGGAAGATCTTATTTACTGTCATAGAAATAAATACTAAATCAGGTAATTGAACTTACAGACGGGTCTTCCCTAGAATGATTCTCTAGGAATGAAATTGAATTTCATCTCAATGTCTCTGTGCTATAGGCATGGAAAGTTAAGTGATGATTTCTGGAAGTGTTTTACTCCCATTTATGAGTCTGGGTGCAATCAGCACTGAATTAAGTGGGAAAAATGTTATGCCAGTATTAACAATTTTTGAAAATACCATCTCTGGTGCCTAAAAATGCACTGTAGTACTTGTGTTCAAACCTGCATATGAATCTGCATGGAAGCATGACCATTAGCCTGCACTAAAAAAGGATGTAAACTGTGAATATTGACTGTATCATTCCTCTGTGTTGCTTAAAGTAGAAATGCATGTGAAATGATACAGATTGTCCTGAAATGATATATACCAGTTTCCTATGGAATCATGGAAACATCCTGAAATATTTTTAGCAAAGTATTGTTGTAAGGCTTGGGAGTATTTTTTATTTTCTCAGCTTTGTTCTGTAACGTCAGAGCCTATATAACAATGTAAATGTCAAGAAGCTGGTACTATATACTTTCAGATTTCTGTTGAAAAAACCTTTATGGAGTAAAACTGGACTTTTGTTGCAAATGAGTATCAGAACTAGGGGCTTTGGCCAATACCTGGGAAAGTGTGAGAGGGATAAAACAAGGGCAAATGTGTATTCTGAAATAACTTTAAATGAATTACAATTGATGCTCTTATTAGAATCCTTCCTCACATAACTGCAGCTGTGTTACCATAACTTTACTAGTAAAAAAAAGAAAAAAAAAAATCAGAGTTGCACTAATTGCAGTGTAAGTTAAAGATTTCCTTGAAACATCATATGGATATGTATCTGGAAAAGTTAATGAAACTTTTTATTTTTTTACTCACATAATATTAGATGACAAAGGACAGTAGAGTGTAAGTAGGTTACGTGAACAACTTCTGAAACTCACATACAGCTTTCAGGTATCTAATTCTTATTAGGCAGATTGGTGTCATATATGTTTTGTAAAAATATATAAAGAGATGAAGCTTTTTTACAAAGCCATATAGGCTCAAAGCTCCAGTTACTCTAGGGACAAGACTAATGAGAATTCACATATTGGCCAGTGCCATTCCTCATGAGGCTAGAAGAACATCTCCCTGGGCACCACCTCTAGAAGCTACCTAGTACAGTCAGTAGTGGAACAGGTAGAATCCTGCTTTGACTATATTAGCATTTTCTCCCCAGTACTTAATTTTAATTTATACACTGAGAGTATAGATTTTGAATGTGTGAGAGAAGGTCCCACAGCACCATTATATCCTCCCCAGCCAAGTGTTCTGTGGAGGAAAAAATGAGGAATCACACTAAGTGCACACAGGAAATCTGCAGTGATCTGGCTTGCCATGTACAGATAAATTCCCCTTATTTAAATGTGCATACATGCATGCTCATATAACACCAAAAGTTGCTAACATGCTGGAATCCTTCTTACATTGTATTTTTTCCAGTCAGCTGAAATAAAATTATTGCTTTGCTCTGGCAGAGCATGTATTTATCTGTAAGTACAGAACAAAACACCTAGATTCAAGGGACAGTAGAAACTGAGCATGTTCTGATCTTAACCGAGGCATGAAGCCATTCACAAAAGATGTTCTTTAAATTTTGTAAGCTTTGATAGTATTGAGTCGAACTCTGTGTAATCAAAATTCTTGTTGTTTCATCATGTGAAATGCTTTTGAAAATATGTTTATTTGGAACCTTTTTGTCCCTTTATTGTGTTCTGAAAAAAAATTCTCGTCTTTTGATTAAAACTGGTTTTTAGAAGAAATGCCCAAGACATTACCTGTAATAATAATTTTTCAGTATAAGATCTGTTAAATAGGAATTGACAATACTTTTATTTTATGCTGGAAGTGCTCTGGGAGTTTTAGCAGCATTTAAGATTCGTCTTTCATTTTAACCTGCCAGACCCATATGCTGTACATCTGTAGTGAGGAGTGTTTTATATAGTCTATGTTAATTCCAACTGTGTTCTATTACTAATACTTTTTGTTTGTTTGTTTTGTTTCCCCAGGCTACATATCCAAACAGAATGGTGAGCCAAAATCTCAGCACAAGGGACAAAAAGTCAGCACATACTCCCACCGAGGACCCTTTTAGATATTCACCAGGCAACCAAGCAGTGGCCTATGAAAGCAAGAGCTGTCAGCTGTCTAATTTGTGTCTGAGCAACCTCCTGAAAGAGAAGGAGATTGTGGAAGTCATCAAGCATACTAGAGGCACATACGAAACTCTCGCGTCAGAGGTCACCCAGAACGGTTTGGCCACCATGGCACCAAGTACAGCAAAACCAGCATCCAAGGCAGACAGCTACCCAATGTTCTCAGGAGGTCCAAAAGACCAAACTGCTGTACCTCGGCAGCACACCGCTTTCACAGGGAGACTCGGGCAGCCTCCGAGGGGACCCATCTCTTTACACATGTACAGCAGAAAAAATGTTTTTCTCCACCACAATTTACACACAGCAGAGCTACAGACTTTAGGTCAACAAGATGGGTAACAAGGTGCTTGTATTCTTGCCATGGAAGGAGAGTTGATTAAAGAGGAACATAAGCTCATCTAGAGCTCAGTCTTCAGTTTTCATCTACTACTACTTCCACCTGAAAAAAATAAAGTGAAAAATGAATGTTGTCTATAGGTTCCATACATCTCTATCTGGACTGTGGCAAAAGGATGAACGAGAATGTTAAATAACTAGATTTATTTGTCGTGCAAAGTCACCAAATATAATAAATCGGGCCATTTGGTTGCCACTGCTAGTCTAATATTGGCTAAAAATATATATATTTTATTTTCCCCCTCTATAAGCCACTGTCATTCTCTGAAGTTCTAAAAGGTGATTTTAATACTGTGTATGTTTAATAATGTTACTGTTAAAGTAGATGTGAGGAATGAATAGGTAAGTAATTAGTAAACCCTCTTGAATTTCACAGAGACTAGAGAAATAAGAATCATAGAAAGGTTTGGGTTGGAAGGGACCTTAAAGATCATCTAGTTCCAACCCCCCTGCCATGGGCAGGGACACCTTCCACTAGACCAGGTTGCACAAAGCCTCAAGAAGTCAGAAATCTTTGAGGACCCTCTTTTTACACTGTTGGTTTGTTTTGGGTTTTTTTTTAATACAATTAAATTTGCTCACTTGTAGAGGTGTGTTAGTGCTTCCTGCTGTATGTATTTTATGAATGCCTCATGCCACAAAAAGAGAAAGTGATAGATTTTCCTCCAACATCAAGGTTCAGAGAGGCTCACCAGGTATTTGAGTTGAAAACTGAACCTTTCCTTCCCTCTCTCCACCTTTATTTAACTGCATTTGTTTGAGTGTTTTTGTTCTCTGAGGACGTGTCAAGTTGTGGTGATGTTTGTGCTTTACAGGCATTGTATCACTCACAACACTCTGGCATTCCATGCTGTCTAATGCATCATATAATTTTATTACACTTTCTGAACCAAAAATGTGTGGAAGACTAAAGTAAGAGAAAACGTTTTATTACCAATCCAAATAACCTGTGTAAATTGTAGTTTCTGTAGACTGTATCATCTGCACTTAATGACCTGGTTTATACCAACTCAGCAGATTTGCTAGTCTTGACTGTTACACACAAGTGAGATGAATCTAATGCTACCTGATGTGCAGCATGCTGGTGTCATGGGAATATGAAATCATTTGATCACACCACAGAATTTGGAGACTTGTCAGTAAAAAATGATCCTGTTTTCCCCTTTCAGGGGGCTTGAAAACAGGCATCTCAGTCAAGTTACTCTAAACATGTGGCATATACTAAACATGACACTTAGTTTACAACCTCGCTGATAGAGGGTAATCTGAATGATAATGGGACATGCAGTTAGTAGTTTATAAATGATCAGGCACGTTTAGGTAAAACTGAGTCAGATCTGAGACATGCACCTCTCTTTAACTAGTGATTAATAACAAAAGGGAAGGATGCAGCACATTCTCACACAAAGAAACAAACCAATATGACTTAACTGAAGTAAGTTATAATGAAAATTGAAGCTTCTGTAGTTTAGTGGCTACTAAACACACGGTAACTTTTAAAAGGTAAGTCACATAAAGCATATAAAATGAATTAATGATACAAACTTGTATCTAGTGTTAAACATATCTGCTCAACTACTTAATATTCAGATTAATACAAGGATTGGCTAGATTAAGAAAAAATTAGACTATGAGCTCAGCATATATTCTGCAAAGCCATTTCAGAAACCTGAACTTTCAGGGTTCTAGTTCTTGAGGATTTTTATTTGGTTAGAGCAAATTCTGTGATATTATCTGATGTTGAAGAGAGCATGTTTTTTCTGAATATTCTGTAGTGGTAATTTTGGGTATCCAGTGCCAGATACGTAAGAATCAAGACAAATATTTGTCAAACTTCGTCATGTTCGTTTGTGTATTGCTACTGCCAAAACAGGATGTGCAAAAATTGCAAACACAGCTTGACTGAATTAACTATGGGTATTCAAGACTCCTAGTCCTGCATTGAAACTCATAGTTTAAAATCTACCAAAAAAATTTAAAATAGTAGTAACAGAATTTCACTATTAAGAGTCATGTTTTCATCTGAGCAATCTCTTGAAGTCATGGTAGATGGAAAGGTTAGTTCTTAACTAACAATACATTTCAGTCTTGCTCATCTCAAGAGTTGATGTATGCAATTATGTTTCAGATCTGTAAATAAATTAACATATACTGTAATCAAGGAATTCTTTTCCAGGATACAAATGTACTATACTACATTAAAAAAAAAAAAAAACAAAAAAAAAAAAAACAAAAAAAAAAAAAACAAATAAAACCCCCCCAAACAACCAAGGAAAAAAATACAATCCTTTTAGATTTTAACCTATGTAGTGTATCTATAGTTGGTTTTTTCCTGGAAAAATGGACTTTTGGATTACACTTTATTAAAAAAAATCCATCTGTAAGATTCAAAAGGAACATTTTGAATGCTACTATTTTCTTGGAGAATCTTTTATAAAGCTGAAACAACAACAACAACAACAACAATTGGAGAAAACAGTTCAATTAAAGTAGGGATATTTTTAAAATGTCATCTTGAAGCTGTTTGTATCAGTATTTTCAGCACTGTTATGTTATTTGTAATACTCAGTGTAAATTTCACCCTGAGAGGGTATTAGCCACATGTAAATGTACAGTCCAGCAGTAACTGTAAAACAGGGGTCCTTTATTTGATCCTATTATATATATAGTAAAACATAAAGCTACAGCATGTGGACATTCTTGCAGTGAATTGATTCCTTTGTACTAAAAATCTCTAGTTTTTTAAGACTTCCATGTATAAAATGATTTATACATTTCTCCAAGGCTGTACATATCCAAAGACATGACACTAGGGGGAAAAGGCACTTATTTTTTTCATGGATGTACCTTTTTTCCTTTTTTTAAATATATGTTTCTGTACAACAAAGCATAGCTGATAAATTTCTACTGAAAATTACTTCTTGTTAGTTTCATATCTTTTGGTGTGATAAAGGGCATTTTAAGGAGGAGGAAATCCCCAAAGAAAAGGTGTTTCCATTTGAAGCAATGTCCGATTTTTTTAAACAATCATTTGGTAAAGAAACATTAGATCTGTGCCCTAAATATTTTTTAGCAATTTAATAGAGCCACACCTGAAAGACCATGTCACCTCTTATTGGATAAAACATGCTTAACTTCCCTTACTGGAATGTTTCTGCTGGATGTGTTTGTAAGATACACTAGCATGCTAGGGCCATCCCTGGTCATAAATTATTAAGATGGCAGGGAAACCCTTGTCAAGTACTGTTCGTATATTTGGCTTTCAGAGGAGTGGAAAGGTTTTTTTGCTATACCTTGTGCACATGAATGAAGTTAGAGCTGTGTGTTTGTACATAGCAGAGGGAGAAGTCTTACTATAAACGTCTCCTCTATTTTGGATATTTATCAGCATCTGAAAGCATCCTATAACATAAATTTCTGCCACCTTTTCAAGACAGGTCAACCCTCTATACATAAAATGAAACAGCCAGAGTAGATTCCTTTTCTTCAACCTAGACTGTTACATTTAACTTTATTGTTTTTCATGCAACATACACACATCCACATAAATAAGTTTAGTGTCTGAGCATATTAGTGAATTATGTCCTATGATCTCTTTTCTTCCACTCTCACTACTGATAATTTTTTTTCTGGACGAAAATTTTCCGTTTGAAGCTTGTTCCAGATGAAGTAGGCAGTACAGAGTGAGAAAGCACTGTTGGAGGTCTTCTCCCAGCTTGGAGAAACATGCAGCAACATTTCCAGGATTCATTTTAGTGTTCTCCAGTGAGCAAGAAGTTGTCAAAAATCCCTTGGAAGTACATACTCAAATCATGCAGGCCATGACTGCATTTAAACGGAGTTTACTCTAGCACATCCTACATAAGGCACTTCTGAGATCATTTGGAAATTTCAGCAGCTACAGAATGTATCTTGCTGATATTTTTTTAAAGACAAAAATGCCATGTGCTGTTTTTAACCTAGTAAACCCTGTCTGTTTGGATCTTGCTTGTTCACTGATGAGCTGTGCAGGTTGTGACAGTGTATTTGCTATGATGCATATGATACTACATCCTCATAGTATAAAAGGCACTGTATATCTGTCCTCTCTGAGGGGCTTGAAATTTTCAGTGTACTTTCAGTTTAGGGGAACTGTCTGGATTTAATTATCTTCTTTAAGGACCTTCTGTTGTTGCAATTAATCATACAGGAACTTAGTTTTATCAGTATGAATTTCCTATAAATCTGAGAATCTCAGTGGCCGCAGATGTCACTTGCATTTTGTATAGCTATGAAATATTTTTGGACTGGGCATTTTTGTTAGCCTCATTACCAGCAAATCATTACCCTAACTATGAGGGGTTTTGCCCTCAATCCTGTAATTGAAACACACAGGGGGGACTGTTCAAGATTTCTGCAGAAGTAATCCCGGTCC
Organism: Eurypyga helias; assembly: GCF_000690775.1. NCBI lineage: Eukaryota > Metazoa > Chordata > Aves > Eurypygiformes > Eurypygidae > Eurypyga > Eurypyga helias. Next base: position 12,554 of record NW_010225151.1, on the reverse strand, counting down.
TATGAAAGTAGGGTAACAACAAACTTACTACAAGGTCTCTGTATGATACCTGGGGATGGAAAACCTATTCTGATTGATCTTAGTTATGAAAGATATGTGAGAATCTGATGGATATGGCAAATGTCATGTCTGTTGGTTTTCCAAGTCCATCTAGAGGTTATAGAACAGAAAATACTCCACTTAGAAGATTTTTTTTTTTAGTGCACAAATAATATCTCTTTGTATTTTATATTGTGACCCTTGCTGTATCTCTCTGGGTTTTGGAAATGTTTCCTTTAGGTATGGACTTGTGCTGACTCAGTAGACAGGATGTACCACATTGTCATTTCTGCTTTAAGAAGGCTCCACTGGGTTTTTTTATATCTAATCATGATATTTTCTTCCAGATTTTTTGTGCTGCTGCTAGAGTAGTAAGCAATATATTCACAAAAAAAAAAAATGCCACATCTTAACTGAAGGTTCCATCTCGGTGAGTTGTGCCTACAGCTGATTTACATCTACCCAAAAAGACCCTCAAACTTACTTAAACACCTATATAAACAAATACATTGCCCGATTTGAGCCTGCTTTTATCACACTGATAAAGTCCTAATAGGGTAGTTTTTAAATGTATATGGATGTAGACAGTAGTAGTAGAATTTTAATTTATTTTTATTTATCCATTATGTCAATGCACTTTATATGAGGGCTTAGTATGAACAAATTAGCAAGTATTCTTTTTCTTACCTAAACTTGATTTCAACAGGGTTCAGAATTCTCTACTTAACTTTAATCATGTGAACAATTCCATCAAAGTAAAACAATCAAATCCCACTTCTTTGAAAAGATAACAATCAAATAGTATTTTTTCTATCATAAGCAATTTCATTCATATATATTGTTTGAAAGGTATGATGTATACAAAGCATTTTTATTTATTTCTACATATAAATACTCTTCAAAACCCCAGATAAGTAGAAAAGATAAATAGCCTCCCTACTCAAGTCCCTTGTCCAGCTATATCATCAGGTTTGTTTTCCAAATCATTACTATTTTTTTTAATCTATCTATTTCTTTCCCATGGTTAAGGATGAAGAAAAAAAAGAAAGGTTTTGTACATACTCTACAGATTG
>NW_010225151.1:0-11411 GCF_000690775.1 Eurypyga helias | reverse complement strand
GGGATGATCAATTTTACAAGGAGAGTATAAGCAATCAAAGTCCTTAATCAGTGTTGCATCTGATGTTGTTTAAGCAAAAGGATCAACAGTGTATAAAAATCTGTGTAAGTTGAAAACAGATGTTTTGTATCTGTGAAAAAAACAATGGAAGGGTAAAGGGTGACAGATTGATAGTTCTTCTGTTCTGGGGGTGGTGGTGCATAGCCATTTTCTGTGAAATATAATGAAGTATTATTTATAAATAAAATCTCTTGGAATAACAAGAAATGAGATAAAATGATCACATAACACCACAAAGTAGGGATAAGGGTACTTCGATATTTTGATCAAACAGCATCTGAGTGAATTTACATCTTTTTATTAACAGGGTGTTATCTTTATCTGAAGGATAACTGTAAGCAGAACAACAAAGTTGCATTGTAACACAGGAACAATTCAAACAGAAAGAAGATTGTGTCCCTAGAGCCTGGCACTTTTTTTAGTCATTTCTATCCAAATGAGGTTTGTATAACTATTTCATGCAGTCATGGTAATGCCCTTACGTTAGGTACTGGCGTGCTCTAAACAATAAGGAAACACTGAAGAGAGTCATGACCCAGACACTTATCAAGAGCTGCATTTAGTCAATAGGGTCACGGTTTTGGTTTTACTTTCCAATGAAAGACCATGATTCTTGTAAGAAAACTTTTTATATAAATATCTCCCCAAACTGTTTGGCCTGTGTGAAATTCAGAGTGATTTGGGGAGATTCAGAAGTCTGGCAAACTCTGAGTAATTTTGAAAATGGGGCATGTTCTTTATAACTACCGAAGGCCATCAGAGAGAGTTAGGCTTTTTTTTTTTTTTCTTCCTCTTAAAGGAAGTGTTCTGCTGTATGTATTAAAATTGGACATTATATCCGATCATATTCTCATTGTGTACTTCTTTATGAGTATCTTGCTGTTCAGGATGGTATTTTTTTAAACTACTAACCACTATAAAAATTGAAAGACTAATAAGACATTAATTTTTGTATTATATGCTGCTAAACATCCATTTAATTTCGATAACAGTACACTGCAAGGCCAGTTGTTACACGCTATTGAAAACAATTTTTTAAATGTCTTAAATTAAAGTCTTTAAAAGAGTAACAAAGAAGAGAAAAGGAGGAAAATATTCACTTGAAGATTAAGTATAAATATGCACTCTTGAAGAGTATTGAAAAGAGTAAAGTTCTACATGAGTCAATAGAAAGCTTTTTCACTGAACATACTCTAGTTCAGGATTTCATTTTGATGATTTAGATGGTAACTTAAATTTAAGAAGAAAGAAATGAGAATATTTTTTCTAAGAGATAACACACTTTAAAAGGCAACTTAAAAATCAATTTGGAGCAGAATTTACAGTAGTGAAGATAATTGCCCCAAGGTACCTAACTTCCAGTTATGTTCTAAGAAGAAAGCTGTAAAATATATCTAAGTTCTGATTAGACAAGTTCATTGGTGATTTTAATGGGTTTACCCTACAGAGCCATAAATGAGTTAAATTCTTAATTAACAGGCACATATTATTTAGTATTTTAAAATGCTCAAGGCACAACCCTAAAGTTCTATTTTAGTATAACAGTACCGCATGTCTTCTGATTTTTTTAATGTTCATTTTTTTAAATTCTTTTGAGGTTTTGTAACTTGTGTGCAATAAGAACCTGATTGTCAATCTTTGTTCACTGACTGGAAAAAAAAAAAACAAACCAAAACCCTCACACCAAAAACCACCATAGTCTTTGGATACAAACACTCTTGTCTCTGAAGAATAACAAGCAGCATTCAGTTGGTTTTTTAATTAGATTACTGGGGATGTGATTTCTGTGGTTTACTTTGAAGGGTTATGGCAGTTCATAAACAATACTATGGTATTCTATTGGTATTATTTAATGGACATTTCCTTGTTCATATTTCTAGTTGGCATTATCTTTACTTTTATGTTTGATGGAAAAATTATTTTTGAATATTTGTATGGAGTTTTAATTTTAAACCTTACTCTAGAGGTGCATATTTGGATATTTCCATATTTGAAGTGAACGTAAAGGGCTCTTACAGGTTTTCTTTCCTTTCTGCCATAGGAGAATTGGTTAATAAAAATGTTACGTTAGTCTGTGAGTCTGTGTTGGTTTTTTTGCCTTGAAATGTTACATTTCTTTGACTTTTCTTCATAATTTTGTTGGTGAAATACATGTTGCACTTTGATAAACACATACTTTTAAGACTTCATGATGGCAGTGATCTGTCACAATAGAAAGGCTTATTTTTTCTATAGGTTCTTTAATCACTTGGTGAGAATTGTAGATTGAAGCTATTTGATACTGTGCTAATAATTAAGTACAAGCACCTCTTCAGAACCTCTTACACAACCAAAAAGGTGTATATAAAAATTCTACTGTGTTGCAGGAAAAAAAAACCACATTCGGCCTTAGAGTTTGGCAAATTCCTTATTACACTATTTCCTTAGTATCAAAGTAATTTTGCATCCACATCATTTGTCAGTTCCCTACTCCACTTCTTACTTGTCCTTAGTGTGAAAATATTAGTTTCCATAATTAGGAAAAATCAGGCCTATTTTAATTTTTTCTTCTCTTCAGCTTCTTTTTCTATTTTCTTTTGCTTATATTATGGGTATGTTTGTGTATTGTTCATCACAGTGTGTTAAGTAAGGATGTTATAAACCACTCCTGCACTTTGCTTCATTTTCCCTGTAGCATATCTAAACGAGTACCTTATTTCTTCTATATTTGAATTAAAGTCATATTAATGATTTTGGCCTTTGGATGTTAGGCAAATTATCACATTTGTGAGTTTATAAAATATTTGTCATAGCTAACAGTGCTCTATTAATAAAAGAAGTAGGAAGACCAAAGTATTGCTGATCGTGTCATCTCCTCCCTCCCTTTTTGTATTTTCTTTTGTACTTTGCCATAAATTTCTGTCTGTAATGTAAGGTATTCTGACCCATTTAAGACACTGAGACTTTAAGAACTGAATTTCACCTGTGCCTGATTTAATTACTAAGTCATGAGATAAGTATTAGGCCTTAAAAGGTGAGCATGGAAAAGGTGGTTATCATTGGTACCAGGGGTTTTGGTTAAGTAACACTCAAGAAGATAGTGGAAAATGTGTTTTGTTGGGAGACAGTACAGCAGTTTTGGGAACAGCATAATATCGATTACATGTTATCTTGGGCTTTTCTAAGACTATAGTAGTTTATGCTTATTATTTGATTCAAGACTTGACTCCACAATGGACTATCAAAAGAAGGTTACAATAAACCAGATAAAAGAATGTACTGGTAAGTCACTAGGGTTCTAAACTTTAGTATTGTGAAATGTTTATTGCTGAGAGATGGTTTACACTGTGGAGTCCAATATTTTTGCATCTATTAAATATGATTGGGTTTGGGTGTCGTTTTTTTTTTAAATCCCGTAGTTCACTATGCTTGTTGACCTGTTATTCATACTGGTTTACTGTTACTTACCTGTCACTTTTCTCCTTCTATGAAATTGATTTTAATTTTGAAACGTGACTACTGCCTAATAAAGTCAATGAGATACTTCTTCTGTTACTCACATAGTCTAGGGGAGAGAACTCTAGCTACAAATTAAGCCTGTGTTCCTGATTCTGTTTATAACTAGGTGTGTAATCCTGAGGAAGTTATTTCATCTGTGTTGCTACTCTTGGTTTATGACCTAGCTCTCTTACAGACTACAATGGCTTCAGGGCAGAGATTATTCACACTTGGCTGTTAGAAATCAGTAATATCCAAGCTTGTGATCTGGTAACACCTATGGGCATATGCACACACACATATACAAAATATAACTTAAAATTTTACAGGTGAACCCTTGTGGTTCTGCTGTTAGTATACCTTCTTGAAACCTTTCTACTTTCTTGCTGTAAAGATACAATTCACTTGCAGATCCATTCACTTCTAAATAGAGTTTTTAAACTGACTAAACTAGGGGAGAAGCAAAAGTCAGTGGTAGGATCTTTGAGAGGAAGGAAAAGAAGCTAAAACTAACAATTAAGAAGAAACAGAAAAGTATTGGCTCCAGCAGAGAAACCTAACTGGAATTTCCTATGCATTCTGCTTTGCTCCACTAGAGTAAGAAGTGTTAAGGCAGCTCAGTGTCTGATGCATAAAGGCATCAGAAGACTGCAATATATAGTGGGAGGAGTGTAACTGTAAAAGTAAGAGCTTAAATCTTGGAACAATAACACTGGATTTATTGCTGTGGCAATACAACTTGTACGGTCTGGGAGATGGCAGTGCTAGATACTGATTTACGCCATCTCCCAAAAAACTTACACTCTGTTTCAGAAGGAATGAAAGAAAGGAGAGAGGGAAAACGAAACAAAAACCCAAAACAAACAAAAAAAACCCCACCAAACACCACTTCTTTTGCTGTGAAAGACCTTCATGGGTGATGGAAAAACTGATAGAATAGTAAAGGCAACAAATCATGCAAAGTTACTGGGGTCCTTTTGTAAAAGCTTTTAGACAATCAAACTAATTCCACTGGGACTTTAGCAGCCCTGACTTTGCTACAAGGTTCCCAAGTTGTAAGGCAGACTCCAGCGATAAAATTCCAAACTTGTATCTGTTCTGTTTGAAACAACTTGAAAAACCCTCCCAGGTGATGCCTTGAAAAAGAACTTCCCCTTGTAGTTCTCAAAAGGCATCACTGTCTCATGACCACGTGATCATTGACAATCTTTTAAGGCTGAGTTGTCTGGTCAGAAACTACTTGCCCTTTTCATTTCTAGCAATGATACAGGTTTTTATATATAGATTTAATTTCCTTAAATTGCTGATAGCCTACCTTTTGTTTCTTAGCGATTACCTAATATTCATCTCAATACCTCAAGACCTTGGTACTTTATTTCTGTGTCAGCTTTGTCAATTTGCTTCACTGTTGTTTTTGAACCCCAGGTCTCTTTCCCCACACTGCTCTTCATTTTGACTATCTGCCTTGCTTCCTTGTGATACCCTCTGAATATTTTTTTTTTTTTTAACGCTAATTGTTATGGAAGTCTTATTGGGCTATTGATTAGATGGGATGTATGCTTACTGGTACTTTCTCTACACCTGCTTTGTTCAAATTCTTTTGGAAAATTTAGAACAGACTGCCCTAATGGAGAATGTTCTTTCTTTTTGTAAGATATCAAAAATGTGGTGGTTTAGAGCAGGCTCCTAGGTACTCTGACCTTAGTACTATGGTATCAGGTAGTTTCAAATTCCACTTTCTGAAAGAGCTGCAGCTTGTTCCAAAGCAGCACAGGCATGCGGCCACTAGGTTACATCATATTAGTCAGACCTGCCATATGGATATTTAATTTATTCAGGTAGTTTTAGCCTTATTTCTTCTGACATAATGAAAGATCATTGCAGACCTTGTGCAGTTCCTAAACCCTACTTCTACATGTAGCGTTAACTTCACAGACACCAGGCCTTTAGCCTGTAAAAGACTAAATTCAGTCTATGCTGGATCACTGAAATAGTGTAAAACCTTCTGGTGGTAAATATATCACTGTGTGATATACAGTCCCTTCCTATATGGAAGGCTTGTAATAAAGGATGCTGATTCTTCATTTTACTTTCTGTGGTCATTAGAGCCAACTCAGTGAATTACTTAAGGTACTTATAAAGCAGCAAAATATTCATAGTAACTGCTTAAGCTACTTTACTTGTAGAAATAATGACAGTTTCTGTCACCCTAAAAAGTGGTACTGATGGTTGCTCAAGATCTGTAATACTTGAAACTGTCTGGCAGCCTGAGAAAGGTGGTATGGGGAGACAAACCACTCTTTTTCTTTCCTATGTAGATTAAGAACATTGTGCATAAAATTGTACATATGTAACAACTCAAAAGTAATGTCCATGATGCCTTAGGAAAGCAAGCCCTGTTTTCTTTTTTTTAACAACAATGACAAAAAAGCAATCCCCACCTTAAACTCTTTAAGAATAAGTCTAACGTATCTCTTGTGTTTTGATATCTTAGAGACAAAATAATCAATCTGCAAGACAACCTGTGTGAGGCTATTAATGCTTAATCTTCAGGGGAGGAGGTGGTGTGTGTAGAGAAATAGCTGCAAAAGTTTTATTTCAATCTATTGTCTGAAACACCCTACGGCATAAAGCTGCTGTCACAGAATTGCCTGATCATTACCACTTCATGTCACACACACCGAGTCAATTACCAGTGGTATCTCATGGTGTGGGACAGACCTGGACTCTCTAAGCAGTTTCTTATGTCTCAGAGAAGGAGAGGATTTCAGCAATCCGTGGATGAGGTGCCCTGAGGGTTCCCATTACAGCCACTGTCAGTGGCTCTGTTACTGCACTATAGACACAGTCTGTAGGACTGGCAGCTGCATCTGTGCCTGGATATAGTTTAGCTGTGTAATTGGGTTGCTTTTTGGTACTAATAGCAGATAGTGGTATCATACTTCAGAACACATACGTGGCAACCACTTACTTAAGGTCTGAAGGTACCTGGGGCACTCTGGCCCCGCATTTGTCTCCTAAACAAAAAGTGTAGTTCCCTTGATAAATCAGTGCCACCCAAGTGGATTCTGTGGTCTTAAGACTGTGGCCATTGCTCTTCTAGTATGCTTCGTCTGTACTTTTAGGAGAGATTGTTGCTATTCTGGGCAGTCTAGACACCTTTCATTAGTGTGACGGCAGATTTAAGAATTTAACAACTTGTGGTATGTGGAGGACTAGGTAACAGTGAAGGTACTCTCATTATTAATTGAAATACAATTTTTATGAAGCAACTTCTCCTACTTGTAGAATTTGACGTGGGGGAGGTGGTGGGTGGGGGGAACCTTCTAACATACTGCAACAGTACTCTGTTTACAATACGTTACAATGAGCTTTTTAATACATCATAGCCTAGCCAAACTGCCGCTACTTAAGCCCAAGAATGAAACTTCTGCTTAAAAACATTCCTATCCTCCCCTAAACTAAGGTGTATTTTTTGGGGTGTGGTACTTTGCTCATCTCTTTTTCATCAACCTATTTTACAGATTTTGCCTGAAAGTTGGTTTGGCCAGAAAACGGTCTGAGTTAGTGAAGTAAGTGACAACATCAGATCTGGGGGGAACTGTAAAGTTTATTTTGGGGACAAGTTAATCAGAGCTCCATGAGCTGGTGCTGTTTGTCAAGGGGAACCGCATCCCTGCTTCCCAACCTTCAAGGGGTAATTTATTTTTTTTTTATTCTAACGCAGGAAAAGTTGGTGGGTCTTTTTCTGGTGATGTGTGAAGGTCTCTTAATGTTTTTTCTCATCAACTTGCCCTCATGTCTTGTGAAGAAGTGGGATATACTATTTAACATAGTCCAAGGGAACTTCACCAATGCCTATGAAGGTTTGTCAGAGGAAACATGTCTATTCCTCTTACTCAGCTTTCCTTGTTAGGGTGCAGGAATGACAGTATTTTGGTGGCTTTGCTCAGGTTCAAATAATAAGAATGAAGAAGAAAATAATAAAAACATTATCATATCTATGAGAATTGACCATTACCAGTTCAAGGTGAGTTTAACTAGTTTCTCCCTTAAGAAATAAACATGGTGGGGAAAAAAAGTTAGTCTTTTTAAAGCATTTATCCAAATGAAACTGAAATAACAATGACAGTATTTTGGTGGCTTTGCTCAGGTTCAAATAATAAGAATGAAGAAGAAAATAATAAAAACATTATCATATCTATGAGAATTGACCATTACCAGTTCAAGGTGAGTTTAACTAGTTTCTCCCTTAAGAAATAAACATGGTGGGGAAAAAAAGTTAGTCTTTTTAAAGCATTTATCCAAATGAAACTGAAATAACAATCTTAAAATTCTTTAATGCACTAGCAAAAGCAAAGCTCTTAATTTCCTCATCCTGTAGTGTTTTGAAGGTAAAGTTGCCTTAAGCAACATTTAACCCTCATAGTACCAATGCTCAGAGTGAGGAGGGATAAAGGGACCCAAAATCAGTTACCTTAGTGTCCTGGCACAGTCAGGTTTGTAAATGTGATTAAACAGAACTTTTAACTTCAAAACAAGCAAAGGGAAAACCCCAGCAATGCTCTGCCTCCCTGGCATTTCTTTTTTCTGGTTTTATTAGCTGTTAATTGTGGCAATAGAAGATTAGTTTGGTTACTACTTCCTCTTTGGCTTTGCTTCTTACCATTCACCAAAAAAAAAAACCCAACTCCTGTGGGAGAACACATGATTGATCAAGCAGAAACGAAGTGACAACTTTTCTTGACTTCAGCATTACTACGTCTGGCTGTACTATGGCTTGGTAGAAGCAGAATAAAAAAAATCTCTAAGAAAAGAGCAACTCCTGTCAGTGTAGCTGCTGTACATTATGTATGTAAAATTGTCACTTTCTTGACTAAGTTTGATTAGTAAATTATTACTGCCTACACACATTACTGTAGCAGATACTGTCATGATTTAACCTTGCTCTTCAGTAAGCTTGGGGAAAAAAAGAAAAAACAAAACCAAAACAACCACAAACAACATAAACATCACATCAATAAGGTTAACTCCTGTTTTAATTAAAGCAGAATGCTTCAATGTGTACCTAACTTGCATGTTTCATTTTATACAATTAATCTCAAGAAGGACTCTTATATTCTGGTGAAGCTTATTGGACACTAATTTACATTTTGAAAAATAGAATTTGTAACAAAGCCTGAACAGATTTGCTGAGGTTACGCAGTGGCTGTAGCATAAAACAGGATTTGAAACTATCTCTTCAATCCAAGTGCTGTCTCTCTAAAAGCAGGACAACCTCTCTCAACCTTTTTGTCTAACATCTGCACTTAAGTGCACAGAAGATCTGGGCAGAAGTTCAAATCTGGAAATTCTCCTATTTATTTATGGCAATCCAAAGGATCTGTCTAAATTCTTACGTATCTATGTTAAAGATAAATCTTTGTCATGTTCTTTGCTGCCTTGTATGTGTGAACATATACATATTTTTAGGAAACTAAGGTGATTAGAGAGAAAGATTTGCTGAAACCGCTTTTTTTTTTTTTAAATTTCAACGGAAATTAAGAAGTGTAACCTTAATGTAAATACAGAGCTTTAACAGTAAACATGAACAAAAGTTAATTTAACATGGTTTTTGATGTAAAGAATGTTTCATAAAATACTGCTTTCAGATTGGAAAACCAAGGGATTTGGGTTTGGTATTTTTTGGTTTCCAGACTGACACACCTTGACTTTCAATTAGCATGGGTGTGGGTTGGGGTACCTGGTGGTTTTCTTTGGATGCAAAAGAAACTCACAGTACCTGCAGAGACAGTTTCATTGTTACAACCATCTCCACTCCCAGTTGAGCATGATGTCTGGGCCCCTGGTCACCATTTCTGTCACAGCTGTCACTGTCTTTAGTTAAAACTTCTTTTTGGAGAAAGAAGAAGCTTCATAGTAGCACAGTCTGACATCATATAGGTAGTGGAATTGTGTGACTATATAGAAGTTCTTTTCTCTGGGAGGCCTAGGAACTGTTTTCAGTGACAAAAATTGCAATAGGGGTCAAAAAATAATATTGATGAATGCAATTATGGAAATGAAGATAAGGTAGCACTTGAATATTTCTGGCTTTTCCCAGCTTAATATAGTATAGCCTTATCAGTGTTACTGTAAAATGTGATCAACATCTAATGGCAGAGTTGGGCTTGTAATTTCCAAATACTGGTCTGAAGCAATTCTTGATCCTGCTTTGTCAGTTTTAATATTTGATGGAGAAGAACTTTTCAAACTATCTCCCTAATGGAAATAATGGTGATTGGGTAAAAAATAAATGCAGATTGCTACACTGGGAGGAAAAAACCAGAGTTGTCCATGTCTCTTATTCTTCGCTGTTTGGAATTGCAAGGATATTGCTTGCCAATAATCTGGCTGACAATCACCTTTTGAAGATTATTGCTTCCCAGCCAGCCCTGAAAGCTCAACAGGAAGGAGAAATATATTTTTTTTTCTTCTTAATTTGCAAGGACATCTGCCAAATTTCTAGTTTGAGAGAAGAAAATTGAGAAAAAGAGGGGATGGGCACAAGAGCCAATTACTAGACGTCAAAATACCAAGCAGGGCTTCCACAAACAAGGATGGCTACTTTAAGATGCTGAGGAGATAACTTACTTATCTTTGAAGGTTGATCCTTCATTAGCCCATTGGTAGTGTTGACAAGTATGTTCTCTTTGTGTCAGGAACATATTATGCTTTTCATCTTTCTAGGTACTGATAAACCCCATAAAAATACTTTCTGTTCTATGCCAGTACTTATGTGTGATTCTAGTGACAGCATGTCAGCCTGCAGGGCAAGGAGTAATACATATAATTTTCTCCAGTCTATTACTATCAAAAAGCTGTAACCTATTCTGTGTGACTTCACAGCATAGGACCATGTTGGCACCTCCAAGCTGACTGTTTTGACCTAGGATGGTGTGTGTTCTAGGTCATTAACCATTCCCAGTGTCATACTCCAGGCACGGGCCATCTGGAAGGGTTATCCCCCTCCAAGCATGTGATTAATTGCACTTTTTAATAACATATCCTTCTCCCTCAGACAGGCAGTAAAGTTATATTATGCAGGAAAAAGATTAGTCTTTGAAGTTTCAAATGCGTCGTAATGTATCATAGTCTGGATATGGAGAGCTGTGTAAGGAATGATACCAGCTCAATACAGGCTAATCTCTCAAATATTTGGTGACATGTTTTTTTCCAACTTGACGCTATAGCTGAACTAGTGTTTGATCTTGAACCAATTCATAGCAAGATTTTGTAATCCTCACGGTTTGTATGTCTGAAACTTGTATATGCCAGTATCGGTGTTATCAATATTTGCTTCAGTTCCTTGTGGGTTTAGAGTATTCCAGGTTGTAGTTGGTGGTTTTGACTTAATCCTTGTAAAATTTTTTTTTGTTATGAGCAATAAGTCAAATGTAGTTCTTTTCAGGTTAATGGGAACTTGTTTTTGATTTGAATGACCAAAATTATGAAAGCCAATTTTAATACTTTGGCTTGTATCAACTATGGATGCAAGCACATAAACATGCAGCACAAAAGTGAGATCAAAGTGATCACCTCTAGTGTCTGAGGAGTCAGATGAACTACAATTCCTGTACTTTTATTTTCTTTTTTAGACATACTTTTAAGGTTTGTTTTTGGTTTTTGTTTTTTTTTTTTTTTCTTTTCAGTCCAGAAAATAAACTAACTGAATAAAACCTAAAAGTTCAGTACAAATGACCAGGGGGTAGAAAATCAACACCCTACATAAAAAGCTTAACAGTTTTACAGGCAGACATCCAATAAAGTATTAATCCCTGCAGATAGGTATATTACTTGCCTGGCCCACTATCCTCCCTTCCCTTCCCTTCCCC
>NW_010225150.1:64883-96249 GCF_000690775.1 Eurypyga helias | reverse complement strand
CGGAGTTAAACCACGACAACTGTGTAAATGTTCTGAAAGCAGAGAAACAGTTTATACAATTATATGGGCTAGGATATCTTAGTCCTGAGCATGTTAGCCTTAGCGGCAAATATTTGGCACTGCAAAAATAATAAAGACTAATGAAGCAGAAACATAATACAGGTGGGGCAGCACTTTATGAACCCACTCCTACAAGCTATTTAGTGGTTTCCATAGATGCTCAGTCCCTTTCATTATCCTTATTGGTGCTGACTACCTACCAATATGTTGTGCTAGAGTGTTTGGTTACCGAGTTGCAAAAGAAACTTGAGATAATATAAAGATGATGCCCATTCATAGCAGCAGTAGATGATTTCAGGAAAATTATAATATCCAAGTGAAAGGAACTCTGGATTCATCTCTTAACACTGTGGATAGAAGTCACGAGATCAAGAATATGACCCTTGCTTATCTCCTTGCTGCTAGTGGTATAATCCCTCGATCATATCAGAATAAATCTAAGTAACAGAATGCAACTGTCCTTTCTCATGGCTAATCCATCATGGAATACTCCCCTGAACAGCCATTTTTCCATGCAGGTTCACCAATGACAGAATCACCAATAACTTGGTGATAGTTCACCAACACAGATGATTATTTATTCAGCAAATGTAGTAATAGATCAATTAATTTTTTTTGCCACTAACAGCCATTTATGGGTGACAAACATTTTCCTCTGTATACAACAAACCATTGACCACATTTTCTCAGTGGTTATGCTTTGTTGCCTTTTATGTCAGTCAATGGTTAATGCAGTCTGAATAATCAGATTAGAAACATTTCTGATGCCTAGTGCCTTTATGAATTTTTGTTCAGAACAGCAAAAAGGCAGGAGATGTGTTATCCCATTTGATCATTTCAGCAGGTACTGAATCAATATATTTTTTTAAGCATTTTTATGGATTATTCTTTGAAGTACATTTGATTTGTGTGTTTCAGTTATACTCTTTATACTTGCAAGACCAATGAGTCTGATTTCTGGATTAATTAAAAATATTCTTTTTACTTTATTTTTAACAAGGTATGCATCACCTCCAGGGAACATATTACCATGTTTCAGGGTGATGTATTTATTACAAAAGCTGTCTGTGCAAATATGGGATGTTAGACTCAGAAAACTTCCAAAGGGACTGAGACAAACCAGGACAAAACCTCAACTTCAATATGAGTCAGCTAAATGCCAAGGCAGTCCCACAAAGCTTGGGCATCTGATTTCCCTTCTGGTAGAAAGTTAATTTTAGACTGATGTGTCAAATTAGTGCTTTAAGTGAGTTATATCCTGTGTAAGAAGAACCACATGACTCGTTATAAATCCATCTGAATGTTAAAAATTTGGCGTAAAAGAACAAAATTACAGGTGAATCCAGCTGGAGAGAATTTTACCTTTTATTATTTATATTACTGATAATAAGAGTAAGGATGCTAATAAAAATGAACTAATAATTAAAAGAGAAAACCAACAGAAAAATAAACCCCAACAAAATAATTCTGGCCAAGAGTCCCTTTGACAGTACTCCCACACAGCCCTGCAGCGCAATTCAATCCTGCTGAGCAAGTCAGCTGTGACACACTTCGCTTTTTGCATGCATAGGCAGAGTTATGGCCAGATCCTGGGCTGATGGAAATCAGCATGGCTCTGTTGACTTCAAAGGAGTTATTCAAATACGATTTTAAAAAATCCTCTCACATTTGTAACCTAATAAATACTCCAGGTTTACGAGAAATTCCAGAACACAATCTTTAGCACCTTAGCTCTAGTAGCAGCTTAAAAGTCAGTTACAATATTAAGGACTTGTTATTTTTCTGAATATAGGTTCATTTATAAGAGTAAAACATATCTCATGTAATTTATGTCTCAGTTTCGATGTTATGATTTAACCTGATGATCTCAAATGCAATAGTGTTCAAAGTTCTGAAGTTGACTCTCTATTGCTCCTCTTGGAACATTCAGTACGATTAAAAAATAACAATGACTTGAAACCATAGTTTGTGAAAACGCAGTTTCTGCAAAATGATGAAGAGAATATTGGAGCAGAAGGACCCAGCTCGGATAAGAGAACTGTGCATTTGAAGCACCATGTGCATGACCCAAATTTTCTGCATATTTAATACCACTCATGAATAGAGGTCGGATGTCTTATTTCAACCCACTGCAAAGTTCCTGGTAAGAAACAGATGTAAACAAGGAAGTTCACAGGCCCCTCCTGTCTCATTGCTACTCACCAGATATCTCCTCTAGGCACTGTTTGGCAGTCTTACTGAACGACAGATCCATTTTAGTAGGACTGGTGCTGGAGTCAGCAGGTGGTAAAGAGGTACTGTCATTTTCTGAGAGAGTTCTGAAATCAAGCAAGAAGATTGATTATTATTAGCTGTCATTCATGTATGAATGGAAATAAATGTTACTCGCAGCTCCATCTGGAATCATACCACTATATGGTGAAAATACCATGTATGTCAAATTCTCACTGTGTTGCTTTGACTCCGGCTACATAAATTCGCAAGCAACTAGGAACTCTCTCCATCTCTCTCTTCAAGAACAAGTCAAAGTTAATGCTGGGAAATTTCAAGGCATTTTGCTTCTTTACTTTTTCTCTGCAGAAGGTGTCAATCAGACACAGGCAGAATCCATTTAAATTGGTTAAGTCACATTCCTGCACATATATAACGGAAATGAAAACTTGTAATTGCTGAAATATTAAGTGAGAAAGGCCATGTGGGAAAAGAAGCTTATGCAAGGATGGAATGGAAATCTGGCCCAGATATTTAAATCTATGTGCAGCTTCTTTTGATAATGTCCCTTATATAACTCCAGGGAAATGGGATAATTAGAGTTTTTCCATTAACTTTCTAACAGATAGACCATATTTGCTATGATGGTATAGTTCTGTGGATGTCATTGATAAATTATAAGGGATACCATTTGCTGATTAGTTACTTGCTATTTCATAATGGTAAGTAGCAAGAAACATACAAGCACATGCATTATAGTACAAAATAGATCACTTAATTATTCTCTCTTCTTAAGGAACTGCTGTAGCATCTCGTTTACATAGGAGCTGTTGAACCACAATAGCAACCTGCACCCCATTTGTATACAGTAAAAGAATACATCTAAAGACATACTAGCCACTTTTCAAAATAACATGGAAAAAACTCTTCATTTACAGCATAAGTTTTTCCAGCTTTATTGACATGAACTGCACATCCAGTGTTTTGATTTTAAAGACTAGTGAAATACTTACATCCCAATTTTAAAATATTACAGTTATAGCACAGTCATCAAAATTCACCATTAAGCGTTTCCAATGACCAATTAAACTGTAAACATAAACATTTAACTGTGTGATGAATGTGTATTTTAGAAGTTTAACTGATTAAAACAGTAATTTATCTCTTAAAGGAATTTTATGGCACGTTATTTTATGAAATAAATTTCCAGTTAACATTTTTTCAGAGTGACTTACGGAATAGATTTGTTCAGCAATTGGTTGCAGTAACTGACAAGTACTATTGTGGTGGAATCCATTGATTAGAATAATTTACATGTGACGCTACTTACACAGAAATAGAAATTATGTCTGATATGATGCACTTTTTAACAATTTCTGTACATTAGGGATGATAGAAACAGACAACTGCCCTATAAAAAACTATTTTTGGTTCTCATCTACTATTTCTCTCTTTCACACCCTACTGGAAACACAAGCTCAGCACATGCTGCAAGGTTGCTATATCCTACTGACCTTGAAAGCCCTTTTACATTTGGTGCTTAAGAACAGTGTCCTAAGTAACAAAAAACCCACGCTATCACTCCCCAATGAACACATACCAGAATTCCACAGTTCCACCTGTTTTCCCATATTTTTTCAAATCATCAAAACAAATGAGAGAGATGTCTACATTCAGTGAAAGACACTTTTAGAGGCCATGAATGCCCACGAGTACTCCTGTCTGGGTTACTGCTGAAACT
The DNA here is from genome assembly GCF_000690775.1 of Eurypyga helias. Classification (NCBI taxonomy): domain Eukaryota; kingdom Metazoa; phylum Chordata; class Aves; order Eurypygiformes; family Eurypygidae; genus Eurypyga; species Eurypyga helias. The sequence goes on along the minus strand of NW_010225150.1, from coordinate 92,237 downwards.
TAGTGCTGGATCAGACCAGGGCAAACTATCAGCACAAAAACACATCTCAGAAAAAGGCACTTAGAATAATAGTAAAGGTAATTGATGTTGTCTGCACTCTTCTCATTGAACCCATATCACAGAGCTTCCAGGGCTAGAGCCAGAGGGAGGCTGGAGTTAGAATCATAGAATCACAGAATGGTTTGGGTTGGAAGGGACCTTAAAGACCATCTAGTTCCAATCTCCCTGCCATGGGCAGGGACACCTTCCACTAGACCAGGTTGCTCAAAGCCACATCCAGTCTGGCCTTGAAGACATCCAGGGATGGGGCATCCACATCATCTCTGGGCAACCTGTTCCAGTGCCTCACCACCCTCTCTGTGAAGAATTTCTTCCTGATATCTAATCTAAAGCTCCCTGATTTCAATTTATACCCATTACCTCTTGTCCTATCACTACAGGCTCTCGTAAAAAGTCCTCTCCCAGTCCCCTTGTAGGCCCCCTTCAGATACTGGAAAGCTGCAATGAGGTCTCCTTGGAACCTCCTCTTCTCCAGGCTGAACAAGCCCAGTTCTCGCAGCCTTTCATCATAGGAGAGGTGCTCCAGCCCTCTGATCATCTTCGTGGCCCTCCTCTGGACTCGCTCCAAGTGGTCAATATCCTTCTGATATTGAGGGCTCCACAGCTGGACGCAGTACTCCAGGTGGGGTCTCAAGTGAAGTTAGTGGAGTTAGTGAAGAACAACACTGGAATAGAGTAGGTTGCTTTTGGTCTTGTATGAAGAGCACCCAGTTAGGTGGGTGCAGATCAAGTATTCCCAGCATTCTCCACAGAACGTATATGGAGTTTACTTCAGTCCACCTCTAGTTAGAAACAAAAAGGGATCCTTTTCACCTGTTCTCCTTCTGATCCTATGGCATCACAGTCCTGATCGTGCAATTGTTCAACCATCAGTCAGGACAGGGTGATGCAAACCTTTCCCTGAGTGCCCAAAAGCCTTACATATAAGCTACCTTCTAAGACAGGATAGAAAGGATCCTTTCCTCTTTATTTGGACAGTTATAATCAGGAAAGGATTAAATGGTCTGGACCCCCAGCAGACACCAATACCCAACATTTGCATTGATTCTTCATCTAGTGACTGAGGATAGGTAAACACAGAACTTCAGTGATCTGGACTTCCCTCTGGGAGTGACTGTTGGCTGTACAACCAATAGAGACATACAACACTCTCTATTGACTGTATGGGAACAAAAGGCCAGATGCTTATGTTAAAAGGACTGGATCTCCAAATTTTAGATTCTAATTTGTGGGATTAATTGCAGCACAAAGCCCATTTTTTCTGGGACATAAAATAACATTAGAAGCTAAGCCTTAGAGTAAAAACAATGAATAAAAAATATTATATAATGCTAATAATTTTGAAATGTTTGATTTAATTTGTAGAAAGGAAACCATGGAAACACAAACCAAATGTAAATATGATGCAGTTTTCTTAAATTTACAGGCAGCCTGAAATAACAGGTCTATGAAGCGCAAAATGTCCCTTTTATGTTACTTGAAACATGAAAGTTTAAATATAATATAAAATAAGTGTGATTTGCTATCAAAAGTAGCAAAGAAACTGCTGTACTGACTTCATTCAGCATTTTTATATTTAATTTGGTAAAAACATCAATGATTCTAATTATCTGAGGCAACAACAGAAATTCAACAGAAATTCTATGGATTTTGCAGCATTAAAGTTCTGCTTACTTAAGAAAACTGGTTATTTATTGTGGAAGTGAAGGGCCAAAAGGCACCTGCCCAGCCCTTGGACACCCATGATAGAGGCATCCCAAGGAGGAACCTAGGCCACTCATCAATAGCTCTTCTCCCACCAGATCTCCTTTGGGTTGCCAGCTGCCAGCACTTCTACAGCAGTGGTGCCTTTCGTTGTATGATGACCAAGGATGGGCCAAGGATGATCCCAGATGGGCTGAGAATAGTCTAGTGGTGAAAGATTTTTAAGCAAAACCATGTAAGAGCCTCAGATCTTGGTGATTAAGGAGGTCCAGGTATAGACTGGGTGCCTAAAACTTCTACTTGCTTTGCTGTGGGCCTGTCAGAGGGTGTGACACATGGGAAAAAGCATGTAGATGCCTCTTTACTTAGCTCAGCCGTACTAGTTTAAAAAAAAAAAAAGGTGAAATTGAGATATTTGTCTTCCTCTACACTTCTGGCTTTTAACTCTTTCTCTGGGCCATATTAATCCAATGAATGACTCAAGTGATCTCTGCAGGATGACAGCACAGATTAAGCTCCAGGCAAGCAAACAGCAAATTAAAAGATCTTCTCATTAACCTTACACATCAGCCTTAATGAATGGCCCTCTATCCTCTACCTATTCACAGTGCACTGCCTTACAAAAAAATTAAATCCTTGCATCTCTCTTGACATCAAGGAAAGCGAAAATTATTTCAGTTTAGTCAGAGCCACCCTGCTGACATTTCTCCCAGAGCTGTGCATCTGCCTCGCAGGTTACGGCAGGCAACTGTCAGGAAAACAAGACAATCTGTTTTCTGTTTTAATCATGGCAACCAGAGAATATATTTATCCCCAACCCACTGAGTTATAATATATTTGTAAAAGCATCAAACTCACTTAATGGGACAAACCCTCCTCTCAATCACACCTGCACAAGCTCATTCAGTTTGATTAAAATGAGCCTGTACAGGAGTAATTAAGAACAGAGTTTGGAACAGTACTTAGTAAGCTGTCTTTAATGCAGTCAGTCATTTCCTGTCTCTAACAAAACAGCCAACCTTTGATAAACACAGATAACATCAAAGATTTGTTTGGTTTTCACTCCACATTCCAAAAGATATCAGATGATTATGCTTTTTTTTTTTTCCCCCCAACAACTCTCTGAGGTGCAGCTGTCTTGAATGTGTATCACTGTCAGTGCAAGAGACTGGCAGGAGCACATCTGGAATACGAGCAGTTTGATCAGCTATGTTCAAGACATGTGAGTTAAATTGGGAACAGCTGCAGGGAAGGGCTACTAGGATGCTGATGGGCAAGAAGAAACCCTCCTGAAAGGAAAGAAAAAGACAGTTTGTTTTAGCCTTGCAAAAGAGAAGGAAGAGGATGGGATTATTCCCTCACATATTTAAAAAAAGTGATCAAAAAGAGGGAAAACAAGTTTTTAAGTTAAGGGGCAATATTAACACAGTAATAAATAGAAGTAATATCATCATGTCTGTTGTAAACAATTTCTAACAACGAGATGAGTGAGTTTCTGAAGGAACCTTCCCATTGGAGTGGTGGGGATTAACTAAGATAAAACTTAGTTGGTTTATGAAAGGGTTAATATGACTGCCAGTGACAGAAAACTGGACAGAATATACGTTTTGGTCCTTTATCCTACATTTTACTGATCATTTGGTCAAATAATAAGGCCACACTTGTCTGTAAGGAATTTTAAAATGCTAACTTCGATCATAACCAGTAAGTAACTGCATTATCAAGCTACTGTTTTAACTCAGCATTAATCAAATATGTGTTAATAATGATATCTTTGCTTATTAGCCTCCTTCCCATCTCTTAAATCAACTCCTCTACAGTGGAAACTTTGCACAGTAACTTGAAAATCAAGCATGAGAAATTGGGAGGATTATTCTCAACACTGTGTTTTTGTTACAAGTAAAACCGGTAGGGGGCAATGTTTAGTGCTACCTGCAACTGCAGAATTTTGGCGGTGGCTGTTTTTTTATTTTCACAACAGTAATGTAAATAACGGAAATCAATAAATCACTGCAGTGTAACTTTGAATCATCACATTTTTAAAGAAAGAGTTGCAGTATGTTTAGCAGCACAATCAATTATTAACAAAATTAACTGATAAAATATCTTTCACTGAAAACTTAATTTTAACTTCACAATCAGTGACCAGAAGTAGCTTCTAGTCATTAAAAATGGCCATAAATATGGTTTCAACAAATCCTGCAGATGCTGTGTTTGTAGGATCCTTGAAGAGCAGTTTAATGTTTTCCCTAAGCCAGGATAAAAAACATCCTGAACAGGCAGCTGGAATTGAATTTCATTGTGCCTCCAGAGGTGCAACCAGATTATATCCTCTTTCCCATCTGTCACAGCTCTGCACTTCCCATGCACCCTCAAAGCTATGCTCTGGTAATAAAATTGTTTCCAATCACCATATAGGAAAGGAGATAGGAAGAAGATTTTATTACCCAGTAACATGTTTATTTATTATAGTGATACTTCCTTTCCCTGTCTCTACCTAGTGAACATTTTAGTCCTCACAGAATCATAAGATACTTTAGATCAGAAGGATGTTCTTGGTGCCATCTGGTTCAGTGACCTGCTCAAAGCAGGTCTGGTTACATCAAGTTGCCCAAGGCCTCGTTTGGTTGAGCCTTGAATAGGTCCGAGGACAGAGATTCCACAACCTCTCTGGGCAGCCTTTCAGCACCCTCAAGGTAAAAATGTTTTTTCAACTTCCGATCAGCATCTCCCCTGCTGTAACTTGCATCTGTTACCTCTCATCCTGTTACCTTGCATTTCAGAGAAGAGTCTGGCTCCATCTTCCCTGTACCAATCTATTAGGCAGCTGAAGTTACCAGCTTCTTACTTTTTAGGGACAAGAGGAGTTCCAGACTATTTTTTGTAGTCCAGAATTGACACTGAAAGTGTATTGAGACTGCAAGGTCTCAATTTAGCCAGTGCTGAAACTTCTTCCAGATGTTGCATTAAACTACAACTTTAGTTGGAGAACTAAAATTTAAGCGATAGACCACATAGAAGCACAGCTCAGGATGATGAGTGGTCAGCTAATTCTCTGCAGTGCTTTCTATACTTTCAGCATTTCAGGCAAGAAGCAATTCCTGACCACCACAGTCCCTGGGATTTGGGCACTTCAGATTCTACATTCTAGCCATGGAAAAAAGACCCACAACGGTTACTGGAGGAGCAAATAAAATAAAACTGAACTGCAGTACATGTGTCCAGTTACAACTCAACATTCTCTTACTGAAATACCCTTGCAGTGTTTGAGCAAATGCACAGCAAAAGTTAATCACCAATATGTCATATACTTCATGTAGTTATGATGATTTACATCAACTAAAAATTTGCCCCATGGAGTGAGGTGACATTTGAGTTACTTCTGGGACTATTAGTTATGTTTCCCATTTTATGGAAACAAAACAAACTTACACAATTTGGCTCACAAAAAAATAAAGCAATGATTACATAAAACAGGCTCTTCTCTGTGCAAGAAAATGTTTAGAATTACAGGTTATATTACATTTTTGAACAATGTTTAGGAAAGCTAAGAACTCCAAATACTGAGCAATTAAGCTGTTATTTTGTTGCTAAGATTTTAGCAGAAAGATTCAGACTTCTTTTTTTAATTATTTTTTCATTAATTCCTCTTTTTCCACTTTTTGCTGTAACCTAGTAAGCACTAAACTTCCATGTTACTCTTCTCCACCCGAAACTTTAGCACCTCTAGGAAGGTAAGTAGATTCTATGGCCAATTTCAGTGTGAGTCTAAGGGATTCTGACAGATGGCACAATTTTCATCTTCCTCCAATTCTATGTAGAAGAATGTGTAATTTAAAGTAGTGGCTGGCATATTTAAACAATCTCTTACACCTTACTTTTAGTCGTTTTTCCTGATATATCACTATTATCAAGCTTTTCGGAAACTAAATTACACCTACTTCAGCCTTTCTTCTGTCAGTTGGACCCTGAAGTCAACTTCAGAGGCCACAGATAAGGGGCTGTAAATAACATTCACAACTGCATTTGAAAATAAATAATCACTTGTCAAGGAGGATGGAAGAATTTAAACCATACTCATTTAGATTATCTCTACTGCACCTCTGACTGTTGTTGCTAATCTTTGGAGAGAAGTAATAATCCCATATGAATTTCCATGCCATGATATTTAAGAGGCATAAAAATACAATGTGATATCAGATAGGGCAAAGCACCAAAACTGCAAAGCTGATTAGTCCAATAAATCATTTTAGAACCTCCTAGTGAAACAGTATTTTCTAGCTACTGTCCATTAATAAAAATACACAACTCCTTCAAAACGTGAGTACTGAAAACTGTTACAGCATTCCATGCTCTGTTTAAGCAAAATACGTGATGGATTCAGAGCAACTCTTTAGAATATTTTCTTTTACTCACAAATCTACAATAATATCCTCTTGGATGATAATCAAGCATTGCAAAATACATATCAGCAGGTATCAGCAACAAACCAGAAAAAAACTCTAGCTTAGTTATCCTTGTGTTAACAGCTTGAACTCATTACAGTAGCGCAATGCAGTATATTGCAGTATTCTGGCTATAATGGACTGTATTGTTATTAAATTACATTGCAACTTCTTACAATGAGTTCAGTACAAATGTACAGAGCCTAGATATTCCTTCTAACTGTAAAAAACAGACTGAATGGTCACTACTGTTTATTAACTCATTGATCGATACAGCTGTCCTAGCAGCTAACAACCGCACCTGAAAATTCTGTGTATACATTGTCGTGACTGCTCAGAAAACAGTTATGTTTAAGAGCAGGAAAGTATAAAATACCGTGCCCCAGCTTCATGCACGTTTCTACTTGCCGTATGTCCACAAAAATAAATATGCTGACTTTAGAAACGTGGATATTTTATCCTTGGTTATATTTATATTCTTCTATGAAATAATTGTGTATTATTACAAAGCCCTTGAGAATTGTCAGAAATGTAGTTACTGTGTATTTTGGGGTCAGATTCTGCTCTCAGTTACAGAGATACACATTGAAGTAACCTCATCAAAGTCAGTCTATTACTCTGGGTTTATGGCATTCTGAGGTCAGACCTTGGCTCTGAGAATTTCATTTTCATGCGAGATTTAACTTCAAATACAGTCTCCTTTGCTGCTTGTTTGAAGCAAACAGATGACTATTAGTACCAAATCTTACTGGAAGATGCATGCTTCTATCGCCCTTTAAAATTCAAAATACATTTTGCTTCATGATGCAGCTTAAAAGAACGACATCTCCATCATGCAATGAAATGGCATCAACATGTGAAATTGCCATTAAATAGCACATGCATCTGAAGGCAAAGCATAACTTTTTTTTTCTCTCTTTATGTTTGCACCCTAACACATATGTAGGCCATCCTATGTACCATGCTGCAAATTGTCTGTATCTCTGTTGTTATTCCAGATAAAGCACCATGAATATTAAGCAAATTCAGTGATACAATTAATTGAAACTCAAGAGGCTACCCACTGCATATTAGAATAAATATAAGCTATATTATGCCTTTTCCCCCTCCCATACAATTTTCCAAACTGCTTTTGTTCAGAATTAACTTAAATAGTTCTTCACTCATCCAGATTGATTTTGAAGCTATGTTTAGTTGTGTGTAATGATATATATACTCCCTCAGAGCCTACTTCAGCACCTCTTTAATCTTTAGCCGAGATTATCTACAGTACTACTCACTAACAAAAACTGCCAGTATATTTTGCTTAATAATGTATTTTTCATTTTATCAGATGTTAAATTTGCCCACAACTGAAGCTAAAGCCCTCCAACAGCTGACATCTGAAATCATTACTCAATCCAGCCTGACAATCTTTCTTCACTTACTCTGTCTCCTGAGCTGTACAACAATGAAATCTCTCAGCTCCTCTTCAGTTGCTCTATCATACAGAAAAATTAATTCAGACAAAGGTTGACACATTTAACTGTTCATTCTTCTAGTTGAGAACCTTGGCCATCAGAAGAGCTTGTATCACCTGTAAAAATTAACTGCCTCCATGCATTTAATCTATACCTAGTTTGTGTATAAAATTAAACAGGAAAAGGAGCTGTAACAGCAACCTTTTCTCTCTGCCCAGATGTTGTGCATGGTTTTTCCTCTAAAATCCTACTAATACTGTTACATACTCTGAAAACGTCAGCAGTTTATTTTAGGATTTTTAAAGAAAACAGTGTATTTTAAGAAAATATCATTGAATAACAGCAAATAAATGTTGAGGTTCTTGAATTGCAAACAAGAATATTCGCACCAGAAACCTGACTCAGCCGTGACCTTTGAAAAGCAGCACAGGGAATGTATCATACGATTTGTATTTCTAATCAAAACATCCTGAATTTTAAATGGCAAATCCTTGCAGTGGATTGCCTTTGTACAAGGTAGAAACTCAGTATTCTTGGAAGAAATTGTTCATACAGTATCATTATTTAAAAAATAATATTAGGAAAACATGTACATGATGCTGTGACAGAAACTGGGAGATAAGAAACATAAAAGTGATCGACCATTACTCTATCCATTTTATCTCTTTCCTAAATGGTAACACAAAACTGATTTCCCTCCGTGACCTTACCTGTAAATGAAAGGAGCTACTGTGGCAGTGTTGGGGTGACTGTATTGCTGTTGCTGAGGAAGCTGGACAACACCGTTTCCCGTGCCTTGGCTGCTGCTTGCAGCCACCGAGGCCGACAGAGCTGCGGAGGACCCCGCACTGAGAGCTACACTTGGTTCTTTCCCTTCAGAGGATGCAAGACCAGAGGAAGGAGAAGCCTTCTCACTAAGTTGAGATTTTGGTGTTGATTGGGACTGACTTCCTTTTGTAGTCCTCAGTTTTTCAACCTCCTTATTTCCCGTGCATGCAGATGAAGTGCTCTGCTTTGCTGTTGGCACCTTCGATCCAGGTTTCGGGATCCCACTAGAAGACGGTATTAAACTTTCCTTCTTGGCTGCTGTCGTCTTGCTTCCCTTTGGGATCAAGCTTGCAATTTTTGAGCTCTTCTTTGTAGATGTTTCACTGACCTGGTCCTTCTCTTCCTTGCCTGTTTTCTCAGTGCAAACTTTGTTTTTGTCCCTGTTCTTTTCCTCTTTGTCCTTTGGCTGTAGCAAAGACTTTTTATTGCTGAGATTTTTGCTTCCAGCTTTTGGAGGAGTTAACTTCGGTGATACTTTAGGACTGCTACTTGTGGAGCCGCCGCTGTTTACTCCACCACTTAGAACATCCATTTCACCACACTCTGAAAAGGTGTCATCCTCTCTCCCACTGTCACTGGGTCCTGAGCTCAGTGACAAAGGAGGTCTCAGAGCAGTCCTAGCATTAACCAGCTTGAATTTTTCCAGCATAGATTTTTGTCCAGATGAAGGAGGCTTCACACCTTCAGAAGGGGGTGGCTTGAGCCTGTCTGAAGATGGAGTAGGGGAAGTTGCAGGACTAGGCTGCTTCACGGACAGCATGGTAGAGGTCGCGCTGTGTTTGACATTCATGGATTTGCTGCGCCAAGGCTTGCTGGCACTTGGAGAGGGTATGGCAGAGACCTGCTGCTGCCCGGTGCTGGTGGGATGCTGCACATTTCCATTCATGCCTGCAGATGGGTGAGGGCCTTTTGGTGAATCTGCTTTAAAAAACCAGAAAGAACCTTAATGGTACAGTTATTCTCTCATCTTCCACTTGAAGGTGATACCATACTCCTCTGGCACTTAAAACACAGTTACACATGATGTATAATAAACATAATTTACATGTGCTTGGAACATGAAGGATGCTATTCGAAAATGCCTGGTTTTCCCCCCACAATCATGGTGTTGTTCGATATTTCTATGAGCTCAAGAGAGTCTTGGAAACACATTCCTTGTAACCATTTCATCATGCATAAATAAACTTTCCAATTTAAATATTTTCCCTTTAATAAGTCATAAAGAAATTCTTCCAATCACTTGTTAACAATAAAACACTGAGACACAAAGGAAAAAAAAATGTTACAATATAGGAAGAAAAACAAAACCAGAGAAAGATGGTTTGTGCTAGAAAGCTAAGGTTTTGGGTGGGGGAAGGAGGATGGAGTAATTCTGAAATTAAATGGCTATGATCAACATTCATAAAAGCAAAAAATAGCAGTTCACTATATTTTTTTAGTTTTAAGTACAGTTAACAAGCTTTAGTAGCTGACTTCAGGAACTTATCCTAGTGCTCTTACATAGGTGGAAAAAAACATATCAGCAATTTCGCTAGTGTTAGTACTTGAAGTTCCAGTGATATATCATCTACATGGGTACAGCAACAATAGCTGGTTTTGGCCTGAAGCTCAGGTAGGTACATAAGGCTCTTTTACATGGCTCGGGCACATTCACTACATGTACATCATCCAGGAATGTCAGCAAACCTTCAGAATGAATGAGAACAAGACTCCTTCTTCAAAAATCAAACTATGTGAGTTGGGGCTGTGTGGTAAGGGGTTTTGGTACTGGGGCAGAGGATACTTTGAGAAGCTGCTAGAAGGTCCCCTGGCTCCAAGTCAGACCTGCTGCTGGTCATGGCTGAGGCAGTCAGCGCCTCTGTGATGGACACGTTTAAAGGGGAAAAACAACAGAGAAACAGCAGCGGAAGCAGTGGAAAAAGGATTAGGAGAGAGTAATGGGATGTGGCCAGACAACCAGGCAGACAGACACCAAGGTCAGTGTAGAAAGGAGAGGGTGGAAGTGGCTGGAGCAGAGGTTCCCCTCAGCCCATGGTGAGGCTGGCTGTGTCACTGCAGCCATGGAGGGTCATGGGAGAGCAGGGACCTGCCTGCAGCCTGGGGAGGGCTCCACACTGGAGCAGGGGGATGCACCTGAGAGACGCTGTGGCTCCATGGAAAGCCCATGCTGGAGCAGGCTGTTCCTGAAGGACTGCACCCCACAGAAGGGACCCATGCTGCAGCAGTTAAGGAAAGGTGCAGCCCATGGGAAGGACCCATGCTAGGGAAGTTCATGAAGGACTGTCTCCCAGGGGAGGGATCCCACACTGGAGCAGGGCAAGAGCGTGCAGTCCTCCCTGTGAGGAAGAAGAAGTGGCAGAAAGAGCATGTGATGGACTGACCACAACCCTCATTCCCCATCCTCCTGCACAGCTGGAGGGGTGGAGGCAGAGAAATTAGAAGCACAGTTAATCACAAGAGTAAGGGAGGGGTGGGAAAAAGTTGTTTTAAGATCTGGGTTTTTTTTTTTCATTATCTTACTCTCATTTGATGGTAACTAATTAAATTAATATTTTTTCTCTTACCCAGGTCGAGTCTGGTTTGCCTGTGACCATAATGGGTGAATGATCCCTCCTTGCCCTTGTCTCAACCCACAAGCCTTTCCTTATATCATCTCTTCCCCATCCCACTTGGGGGACGAGGGAGTGAGTGGCTGCATGATGCTTGTGTTGCCGTCTGGATCTAAACCATGACACTATGCTAATTGACATCCATGATTTTAAAAATAAGTCATCTAGCCTTATTAAACAAAACTGACCAATGCACAAAAGGGTTAAGCTCTTCTGTATGCAGCTCAGATTTCCAAGACATATCTGAGTATTTAAACACTATTACTCTGGAGCACCAGAGATTTGAAGTGGTAATGGCAACCAAATAGGTGGTACGCAGCTATTTCAGCAATTGACATATTCTCTCTCAGTGTATCTATCTCATCTTGCCATTCAGTCTCGGGACTGCCAGTGGATTAGATGTAAGCCTGCCTACAGTATCTCAGATTCAGTACTACAATAAAGAGTATGAAACACGCAATGCAAATATAGATCATGTAATGGTAAAAAAGAGCTTGATGTGTTGCATACACACATGAAGCCAAACTTATGCCTTGGGGCCCCCCTGTCTAAATAATATACTAGTTGAGGACGCTGAAGACATTTGTCCCTTCAGCACAGTTTGAAGTTATGCATCATTTTCATTTTTGCAGTCTCGGCCCTAAAGCCCTAGTACGGATTAGACTACCCTGGAAGTCTGAAGACCACTAATACACTTAGGAAAGGGGGGAATTCTGAGCATCCTGAAAGGGCAGCTCTTTTTTCTTCAACAAAGAGAATGCAAACACAGAAAATTTACTTCTCAAAATAGCATTAAGAAGGTCTAGGTAGAAAATAATAATAAAAAAATCTAGATGGAAATTACACGGCAGAAATGTAACAGCTTTTACTTGCTTAACACTATTAACAACTGGACCTCAGGTCAATCACCTCTGCCTTCAATAGATGCTGTGTAATTCCATCTGCCCCAAGTTTTTTGTGTGTTCCTCAGCCTGATACACAAACCCCACGGCACTAAATGAGTTCAGTCCACCTTCACAGAAGGTCTCAAGCAGCTCTGCTGTGTCCAGTTACTAGGCAAGGAAACGTTAACTGGTAAGAGCTGCCTCAGAGAATTTTTGGGGACAGGTAAGGTTATGGCTTATTCTCCAGATTCCAGCTAGCACCATGCACATGGGGCAGCTTTGGTGGGCAGCTGCAGAGCTGATCGCCCCCTTGTGACCAAGGCAGGAATTGTGGCTGGGCCCCTGCTATTTTCTGGTGAGGCTCAGAACCTGGAAGAAAGCCTGGGACCAACGACAGCTGTTGGAAATTACTGCAGTCCCCATGCTTCCCTTATACCAGGGATCAGCATGACTGATAGGACTGGGTGTGCATAAGGACCTTCTTGCACACATCTTGCCTTGCATTAAGCTTGCCTTAATTATACAGGAGGTTTGGGGTCTTTAGCAATCCCAATAATTTTGCAGAAGATCAATTCACCATAAGAATATGCAAAGCTAATGCAGGATACATGGACCAGTCTGTGAACAGTGGGATGCCACTATACTCTGTTGCATTAATTCTGTTACATTTGTATGGCTTCAGGCTATTAGTTTTACTTAGAAAAGAAAAAAGAAAAAGCATTCTGATTAAAAAGCAGAATGGATGCCTTGCTGTATTTCCTGCTATTTAATATTAAACTAATTGGGGGTAAAACCCATAAAACCAAGAGTGTTTACCGTTTTCATCAACAGCTTTTTCTGCTACACAGAACAATACACAGGTTCCTGGAACCACTGACACTCATTTGATCCCTATGTCACAAACTATACACAGCATCACAAAATTACAGACAACTTTAACTTGCCTTTAATCTTCAATTAAAGTGTATCCTCAATGTTTCCACGAGGAATGTGGACTGCATGCTCTCAAGAAATACTGAGAGCCTGTCTGTATGTTTAAAGATGTGGAATTAAAAGGTTTATTTCCCCCCCAGCACAAATGCATTACTTGAAGCTTCACATCATTCACTGCTTCCTGCATGTTCAATTGGATTTAGCTTTAGCTGTTCATTATATTAAATCTGTCCCCACCTTGTGGTGATTTTGACACAGAATGAACACAGTTTATGCAAAGTTTTCTTCTTTCTATAAACTAAATTTTACAACAAAACAGTCTTCTGTTCAGGGCCCAATCCCTTTATTGTTGAAATGTCATCAACTTGGAGTGAAAACAATTTTGCATTCTGCTTGAGATCTCAGTACTTCAGAGCTCAGCTCAACCTGTGCTGGGAAAAGCAGAGAGGCAACACCCCAGGTGTCCAGTGCAGAAAGGGAACTCAGCAGGACCATGACAACTGAATGGTCCATTTTCAAGTCCACTTTTCATAGGCTGCTGCACAAAAAAAAGACACATGAGGGGTTAAACTTGGCCCCCATATATAATAAACTTCCTCTGTCATCTCATCTGTGACCTTTGCTGTGCTGTGTTCTGTCTGTTGAAGAAGATTAGTAGAAAATGAAGAGCTGCAAGGGATTGCTATAAGGATATTTGCAGGAATGGGAGGTCTGTCTAGTGATATCGAAAGAATTCAGCTTGTTCAACTGTCCCTTTCCAGCTGTCCAGGAGAAAGTAGCTACTCCTTATGAGCACAGGAGGGAACACCACTAGGGACAATACACTGGCACCAGAAAAAATGTAAACAAATTAGCTATAGATGTACATACTGGTCACAGACAAATCATTTGCATCATCAGACGCAATCATTTGCATCATCATGAGAGTTGATACTGGCAAAATAACCAAATATTGTTGAATCTGAGTTTGAACAATACACAAAGAACATTTTTTATTATTAAATTGTATTGAAAAGCAGGTACTTAAATTCCATGACATAAAGACTCTTATCAGTGTTCAGATACACTGTTTCTAAGCTCTGAAGTGTAAATATTTGTTTTTAAAATTTGACTTGAATTAGAACATTATTTCTTTTCTAGACTCAAAACACCCTGGGTATTCATCTTATAAGCAATGTGAATAATTACTTTACTGAAATATTCTGATCAGCTCACTAAAGCTCCACAGGTGAGTTTCAGCTAATGGCATGTTTATTGTTATGCTGTTCCTGACTTAACCACAGCTACACATTGTTACCTGTGTTACAGCAATGAGTTGGGTCTGCGGGTGAAAACTGGGCTGTTCTCAATAAAGAGCAAATGTGCATTTGCTATGGGGAGCTAGGTTTCTTACCATGTAAATTACTCCTTAAGCAGCATTCAAAGGAGATAACATTAATGACATATTAAATAATAATATACGAAATAAAAGGTCCATATCACATCTTCATTTGGATCACCTTCAGGTCTCCTTTAACTCTGTGACTACATATCCATTCCCCACTGTGACTGAGTTGGAAACCATGTTATGCAGGAATGGATTTCAAGTATTACATATAACTGGATTAAAAAAACCCTCTTACACTGTTTATCTTTTCTGAGGACTCCTTAGAGCACATACAGAAAGACGTAGAGCAGAAAAAACTGTACCAAAAGTGGTCTCCCTGGAAGAGGTCTAGAGGTCCCAACCTCTAATGACTATCGACCTAGCAGAAGTCATCTTTTTTTCCACTTCAGTTTATACAGCACTAATGCAGAATTCTAATCTATTTACTATATGATCTGTGTCTCAGAAATTAGAGTGTATGGACTATATCCATTCAATGGAAGCTGTTAAAGTTATCTTGCTCCAAGCATCAGCATCAGAAAAAAAATTTGAAGTATAAGGTTTATTATGTGTGCCACACTGTAAGGAACAATTAATTTTTCAACATATAACGATTCTTTTTTTAAACGTGTTTGTTATTATTACTATTACCATTGTGAGGGTTGAAGTTTGTTTCTAAACAAATTCTTCAAAAATCTTAGGTGTCCTCAAATACTTCAAAACACCAAAAGACTACTTGGAAATTTCTTTGTAATATTAAAAAAATAGCGACTCTAACAATTAAATTTAAAATATAGCATGGTTCAGTTGTTTTTATGCAAAGAAGTATCAGGGTGAATTGAAATACAGGTTCTCACGTCTTCTTGTAGGATATTATAAAAAATATCTTTTCCCTATCCTTGCACTACCAGTAGTCATTTTCTCCAAATAACTTCTGCTATACACTCTAAAACAAACTTGTATTTGATTTTATAAAAGAATACAAACCAATGCTCTTTCATCCATTCCACTGTTTTGAAAGAAAAAAAGAACAGACAGAAACATCTCAAATACACTACTCTCTAATTGTACAACATTACATTTTCTATAAGATGTAAAATTAATTGAACTATTATACACAAAGCTACCCCTTATCCTCTAGCAAGTGATGACTTCAATAAAAATCTCATCAAGGTACTCATCCTTTGCTGTAAAGGAATGGGAAAGTGAAAAAATCTATGATGCACAAAGACATAAATGTGCAATGCAATGCAAACCTCAGCAGTCCAAACAGTTTCCAAGTAAAAAGCTAAGAATATTAATATCTACAAACATGTCTCAGCTTGAATCATTTCACTCCAACATATTTCAGTATCAAACCTGTGTCAACATTATGAAGCAATTCTAATACCTAAACTGCTGTACATACCTTCACTCAAGCAGCCACATCTCCTACTTCATAACTTCACTATCGTATTTGTGAACTATACAGTGTCTGCTCAGCTTTCATTCTGATCTCTTTCTAGTTTTAGCCTGGATGTCTTGCCACAAACAAGTCCTTAATAAAATAAATCCAACCATAGAACTATCTAAAACATTCAACCCTGATAGTAAAAATAAAGAAATAACTATTGAAAGGATGGTTTTATATCTTCAGATACAGCTAGGGGCAGAGTGTGTTCATCAGAATTTTGTAAAAAAAATCTGGATAGCTGCCTGTTGCTTGGATGAAGAACATTCACTGCATACTTTTTCCTCCCACAGACCCCAAGGATGCAAACGGGTACTATGTATATTGTATAATTTTCAACTGTGTTCCAACCCAGAGATATGAATAAAATGCTGTTCATTACACAAAGGGAGAAAGAAGGGGGGAAGGGGCTGGATTAGTTACACAACTCAGAGACCTGAATTTTTACATTATTCTGTCTGATATAAAGCCTGAAGAGGCACATTTTCCAGGGAAACAATGTCAGGGTGAGAGAAACAGAAGGACCCAGGGAACTCTGTTTTCATAATGGAAGTTCATAGTAAGGCAGGCAACAAACCATGAACACTAATTTCAAATGTCTACAAAATTTCATTACAGTTGACTTAATTTTAAATCCTCTATTCACACTTATATATACACTAGGTAAGTTTCTGAAGGAATAGATGCATGCAATATTCTGATGCAAATATAATACTGTGATTCTTCTTCATTGGAGGGTAAGATGCAAAGTCCCCTGAAAATTATGGCAGTCTTCCTTTGGGTATGAGTAGACATGAATATGGACCAAGATTATAGGTATCCAATATGGATTCATTTTTACTTCAGAAAAATCACCCAGTGATATTTCTATCCAAGAGGTATAAAATATAACATCTTGAAAGTTTTCAGTTCTGAACTTTAAATCACAACTCAACCCCAATTTGTAATTCAGAGCCCGGTCTCCATAGGTCTTCCTTACCAAGGATAAATATTACATTCACTGCTTTGGCCCTTGTGAATGGGATCCTTTTTTTCCCTCTTGTATGTAACTTTTAATCACTTACCTTTTTCATTTCCATTTGCATATTGTGGAGGTTTGTTTTTGTCAATGCTGTTAAAGCTCTGGCTTCTCCGATTTAAATTAGAAGCTCCCTGGACTTTGGTACTGCTGCCTGCAGCTGGCACCCTTGAGGGTCCTGGAAGCCTGGAACGTTAGAACTCAGTTCATTTCATGTAGTGCAACATATACAGGAGGCAGTATGCAAATATCAGACCAGAATTTAAAACCAACAACTGAAAACAATTATTTCAGGTAAGCAACAGTGAACACGAGGATTCAAATTAGTTAGACTGCACAAATGAAAAGAGAAGCTTATCCTTTTACGCACACAAAAGGGAAAAAGATGCTTTCTAGTGTCACAAGACATGTAAGAAGGTGCTTTGCATTTGCCGTTAACATTGCTAAAACAGATTCACCCTAACAAACCATCAAAGTGCAATAATAACTTTCATTTAAATCTGTCACTTTTTAAGAGGAAATTATACAGAAATTGATTAGAAAGCACAAAAATACATAGTTGAGCAATATTTCATATCTCTTACTCTAGCAAACGTTTCACAGCTGTGTTTAGCATAAAAGCTGGCTTTTTAATTACCATGTTTGGTTATTTTTCAGAGGCTATTGGTTAAAGCACTTCCATCTTGTTTTAAATGAAAAATATTGAAAACACATATTTTAGCTAGATGCTACAGATGCGTGTACACCTTCCAGAGAGAAGTATGTAGACTGTACAGTTCATTTGTTAGTATTTGCTGCCACCATCTGAACCTTACTGTGTGGCTGTGCTAAGGAAAAAAATGTAGGCTATTGATCCTGGCATGTGTAAACCTGAATTGTTTTTCTGTCTGAATCTCTTCTGTGATGTAAGATTCTTTAATAATGCTTAATTCAAACTTTCTGCAGCATCTTTGTGGGCACCCCCACTCCTTTCCAGTTGTGTTTTCTGACAGACAAAATTAAATGCTCAAATCAGCAAGGGGTTTTGCGATAGGAAAATAAAATCTGTCTTCTGTTTCACACTTATTGGAATGATACGATGATCTTAATAGCGGTGATACAAATTATATCAGAGCTATCAAATTTTGTTCGTTTCACTATACTACAAAAGAGCTGCATCAGAAGGGAGAAAAAAATCATGTTACAAAGAATTACAAAACATCAGGTTTCCTCCAAACATTTTTTGTTTAATATACTGGTATAACAGAAATGGTCAAATAATTTTATTTTCATTAGGAAACATATTTAAACAGCTCCATGTTCTCTTCCTTTACCAATTTCAGCCTCAGAGAGCTAATCCGTTAGTTATTTTTATGGCTCATTCTGGCCGGCAGCCTGCCCTGCTAGTCTTTGTGCTGAGCCCACAGCAGACTGTCTCTGCTCTGCAGCTGTACGCATGCTAACCTTTACCGTGACCCATGAATAGGAGTGATCTTCTGTTCCCTGAAGAATGCACTAAAACAAACTTAAAAATCCATTTGCTCTTTCTCATTACCCTAATTTGACAGGGAGTGAGAGCCCTGAGCTCGTTTGTCAATGGTAATGAAAAAAGCAATGAGAAGGCATGTGCAACACTAGAAACTCATCTGTTCTGTTAAAATATAAAATAGTTCTGCATATATTCTGCATGCCAGATTTCAAGAACTTGCCACAGTAAGCATATTATACATGAGGTCATTTGCTCTACACACTTCCCAGTTTACCTCATTTACTGTCTTTTTTAATTGAATTCAGGTTTAAAATTGCTCTTGCAGAATCATGTTAAGCAGCTAAGGAAATGCAAAGAGGAGAATAACAAATAAGGGACAAGCCACATACCTCTGAACAGGCTTCGGAAACACTGCCACAGATTTAAAGTATTAGACAATAAGACTGTTAACCCCGACATGTTGAATGTGGACAAGACAGGAGCATCAGCAATAAGGAAAACTGAAGACCTGTAAGTGCAGGTGCAAAGCCACTGGACCGTGGTATAGCTCGTTCCAAGCTACCACCAGCAACTCAAACTGTGTTAGTGCGCTGTGCTGTAAAATGCAATCTTTATTGTAGATTATGCAATTTAGAGTTCATTGTTCTCACCAATGAACTGTACAGCAAAGGTATAATTAATGAACACATTAATTATCCCACACACACCAAAAAAATGCTAGAAATGAGTAAGCTTTAGACCTCGGTTTCTTTCTTCTGCAATCTGGCTTGTAGATTTTAGTGCTCATGGAAATTATAAACTAAAAGTACTGATGAAACCTGAAACAGGTCAGCTCCTACACACAGCTCTGTCAAATTCACTGCCAAAACAAAGCATCTCATTAGTCGGGACAGTGTGCAGGCTACTCTTGACTGAGCAAAACTCTTGGAAGTGGTTCTTTTTTCTGCTCTATTTTGACTCTGCATGACCTTGGCTCTGGGAACCCAACCTTTAAGGTGGGTTTTGCAATACATGCAAAACATCCAGAGGGAATGGGGAGGGACTCCCAGACTTCTTTTCACTCATGACTAAAGTAAGGTTTTAAACCAGGGCGTAGGGAGCACTAAAATCACCAACTAATCCTTCACATCCATTATTTCACATGCAAGATACAAAGATGCAGGATACAAAACAACCAGAAATATTGCTAATATACAGTACAAATCATCTGCTTCCAGTCCATACAAGGCTTTTCCATGGCAGAACTCATCATTGCGAAGCTTGCAAGCATAACATAAATACACATTGCTTAATGTCTGCTTATGTCCAAGGGATTAAATATCAATGGGCATGTACTTGCTTGAGTATCACTAACAAGCAATAAATTAGAGATATTTAACTGACCTAGAAGTCTTTTTTTGACTGGTTGCAATTCCACTGTGATTAGATTGAGTTGCATATCTGGCTGTGAGACTGTATGAGAAGAAACAGAGAAATTGAATTAAAGAATTTCTTTGGACATGTATAGAAAGAACACACTTACCAGCAAACTATGAGTTAATGAATGCAAATTGAACATGGATAGAAAACACAAATTAACAGGCAAAAATATGAAATAATGCAAACATGCAGATTTGTATGAGAGATGCAATGCACAGATTATGAATTAATGGATATTGCTATAACTTGTCTCATTTGCTAGAAATTATCTTTGGAACAGACAATGAGGGGAAATTTCCATAGTGACTGAATTACTGAAGTCTAGGTCCATTCACACAGATTGCACCTCAAAACTTTGTGCCTTTTTTTCTTATTCCACAAAAAATAAGCACAAATGTAGAGCTATTATTGTTCCAGAACCTGGAAAAAGAAAAGTGGACTTTTCCTGCTAAAAAAGGTGACCCTCCTGACAGTAGAGCAATATGTAAGAACCATCCCATCATAATTTTCATTACCGTCACAGGTCATGTATGTGATGCATTACCCAGGTAATGAATCAGAATTTTTGTTAGGAAAGCTCTGACACTAGGTTAAGCTCACTGTTAAATGCTATAGGAAAATGCACCTTGGTCTATTAAGGCATCTCAGTAGTGTTTCTACAACAGAAGATATGCTGTGCTACAGGGCTAAAACCTGGACATTCCTTTTGATACCCAACAATGTGTCATTATTAAAAAGAAAATTTATACCTCTATTCTTTTAGACCTTTGCATAGGAGATATGCCAAAGGTACAGCCAAGATAAGGCCACCTGACAGATCATACTATAAACAGGTGCATTCTTTAGGATCCACACAGCGTAATGATGCCGACAGGTGCCTAAGCCAGGTACAACATTCCATCCCTTCCATGATTAAGGAAGTGACAGAGAACTGAGTAAGCAGAAATGCTGATAGTTATAGACGGCTTTTCCATCTTACAGTTCTGCATCTTCCAGCAATTCTTCTGAGTAGCAGCAGAAACCACAGTGCTCTAGTCCTGGCTTTATAGGTTGGCAAGTTATTAGACAAGTAACACCTGGTGATATTAAGACTACCAGAAGGGTTAAGAAATTTCTGCCAGCTGGTTGTGGCAGATAGCCTGAGTATAGAGCAGATGGGAGAAGCCCTCAAGGGAGAGAAGTCTCCCTGTATTGGCACAGCAGACCTGAAAAGGGGCAAGAAGAAGGCATAAGCCAAGAGACAATGTGAGACTTGAATGGGATGCATGACTGCTGTTACTTTACCAAATTAAACCCCAGTAAGGGGTTCAGCATTACCTCTGTCCCTGCCAATTACAAGTAGGACGTGTGCCCACGATTAATATATAATGAGTACTTCAGTCTTAAGAGGGTAGAAAGGAATCATTCAATATATAAATGTAGCATTCAATTATCTGACATATATCTTAACAGTAATGCTGACAAAGTGCTCTTTTATATGACCATAAATTATTTGGGAATGATAATCAAGTATAACAGCATCATAATAATTACAGTTTATATATTTTTTATCTATCCACTCATTCACTCCTTGTATATTTCACTTACAACTACCTTTCTTAACAATGTCTGGACATATGATTCAAATGTGACGTAGGATGTTTTGCTGAAGTTGTTACATTGGTGCTTGGCATAATAGCCTGTCTTTTGATGAGACCTTCCACTCGTCTTTTTGTCAACATATTTAAAATGAAGTAATCTAGAAATGGTTAGCTGGTTATCTGCATTGACTGAACTAAGAAGTTTATGAGAAACATGAGATGTCAAATAAAACCTTAGTGCAGTTATGTTGTAAAAGGTAAAATGATACACAGTACAATCAACACGGATGGTGAGCTGGAAAAACAGAGTGAATAAGATGCATCTGAACCATTGGCTGAAAAGGATGAAGGTTCTGCCTTGCTGCAGCATACTGTAGTTTTTCTACCTCAAACTACACAATTCCATAGTAGCTGGTAAGATCAAATAATGTAATCTCAGTGATGTTGCCAAGTTGTTGATTAGGTAGCCTACAGACAGATGACACTAAAGCTAGAATGCTTTCCTTCCCTGCTTGTTACTTGGGGCTCCATTCACTAGGAAATCCATGAGATACCAGCCTACAGACCGCTTTCAAACTTCCCGGAATGCTTGAAAGACATTGATGTATGTGACAACACCAGTAAAGCATCATTTTCACTATGACCTGGTAAATTTATTTTCCAAAGTAATGTAACAAATGAAAGGGAAAAAGAGACCATTAACAGCTCATAAAACAGGTGTATCAAGTCCCTAATGATTTTGAGGTTTTCCTTCCCAATTAGCACTGGATGTGCTGGACCCATTAAAACTTTGCACAGAAGCCTATTTCGCAGCTGCTGGCCCCACTATTACAGATCCGAGCTGCAACGCTTATGAAGTCTAGCCACTTTCCTAAATGTAAAAACAAATATCTACCTGCTGCCCTCCATCCTACCAGATAATTGTCGGTTGGTAACACCTGGCAATCAGGAAAATAAACCTGTTTTGCTTGAAACAGTCATTTTTTATGCTCACAGATCCTCACAAATGTTTAATAAATATGTGTCTGCATTAAAGCAGCAGATGCTTGTTAGCAAACCAGACAGTACAAGTTTAACATAACAGCATTCAGGACAAGGAAAGGGTTTATTTGTCAGAGGGTTAGAAAGGGGGTTTTGAAAGTCTCTCCTTTTGAAATGTCTGCTCCCAAGACTCTTTCCACTGCCATAATACTCCCACCAGCAGTCTTCCCTGAGACACAGACACAGCTTTGGCTCTTCAGAGGAGCCACCGCAGTCACATAAAAAGCCCAGCCACAGTGCAATGGCAGGAAAGGGAAATATGAACTATAGAGGAGGTCAACCCTGACTGCACAGACAGCAGAAAACCCCACTGCTCCTGCAGCTATGGCCCTGTATTGCAGTCTGGGAGGCAACTGCAACACTGGACCTGGGCCGGGAACTTCTGGCCTCTGGCATCATGCTTAGCTCTCCCCTTCCACCTAATGCATAGGAGGACAGAAGGCTGATGCTCCTGGTTAAGGAAATCCTTTTCAAAACAGGTAAGAACATATGAACATATTTAACCCAAACATATTAAATCAACTAGACTCTTCAAACTGTCTTCCAGGTGGAAACCAAGCCCCCACCACTACCTTTTCTCTCACAAGCCAGGGAAACACTAGCCAACACAGTAGACATGAAATGGTGAGAGTGGGTACTTCCCATTGATGGTCCCTTTATTAAGTGCTGTGAGAAAATGGAATAAACATGATGAGTCTGTCCAGAAAGGCAGTTAAGCACAGATGTAACTGGGGTAGTATTGAGAAGGAAGCTACAGAGATGTTATGAGCTTGGCCTGACTCTGAGGTTCGGATGGGGAACACCACAGCTGTACTACAGCCATGCTGTTTGCAGGAACCAGGACTCTGTGCCATGTACAGCACAGTCAGTCGCGCTGGGGAGCTGTGCACCATGTTCCACCAAGACAGCAAACTAATGCAAGGCATGCAGTTGCAGGCAGGATACAAGGGTTAAGAAATGGTCCTAAAAGGGGCAGGGGAACCTAGGAAGTCAATATAAGCTACAGTATTAAATGTTCTTAAATGCCTTCACAGTGAAAATGAAGTGAAATATTCAACTGAAATGGGCAAATAAGAACAAAGATGATGAATCAGGAAAGAAGCAGCTCCTTGAGAGTGTGTATACCACATAACGCTGAAGGATGGTGCTCCTATAAACCTGGATACAAAGCATGAATCAAGCTGAAAATAATTTAACCTCCTTCTTCAAAAAGTAACCCATGCAGCATCGCCCTGAATATTGTCTACATTTTATTAAGTCTTTTGAAAGATCAAAAGGATTATGTTACATCACACTGTCATTTTCCTGTAATGTTGAGTGTCACATGGAGGTTCTAAAATGTCAGGTATGTGATCTGTTAAAACTAGACAATAGGCAAAAGCATATGTAGTATGTAATCAAAGCCTTTCTACCTTACTGGCATACTTGAATTTTAATATGCTGTTGATCTTATGAAATGCATTTATATCAGTAGGGTGACTGCACTCCAGAACTGTTCAAGGCTTTTCTATTAGAATGATTCCCTGATAAAAGAATACTTTAAAAATGCATTTTCAGTGTAAAAATTTCTTTACACTTTTTTTTTCTTTTTTTCTTAACAAACTCCTTGGCTGTATAATTCTCATCAGCATGTCTGGCAAAAAGCACAAGAGAGAATATTCTAAGGTTCACCTAACTCCAAGTCCCAAGTGTGCCTGGAAAGACGCCACAGGAAAAAAAATTTTCTAGGCTCCTCACCGTAGAAAACAGTTTGAGCAGGTAAAAGATCCCTGACTCCTCAAATGGATAGCCAAGGAACACTGATGAGGAAACAAAAAACCCTGAATTTTCACACAAAAAATGTTTTTCAGACGTTTCTTTTGCCTTTTTAGCCCAGTCTTGGTGAATTAATATATTCTTATTACTACGTATATGTATCTATTTATCTACACACATATATTTTTGAAATGTTATTTATTTATGTTATATAATACATGTGTATTTTATAGATATACCTATATTTTATGTTTATTTTATAGATGCACTTTTTTTATATGCCTGCCTAACACCAAAACACTCATTTTTTCATTCATAAGAGGAAATGTCTACGGCTCAGGCAGTTCTAGTTCATACCATATCATCTGTTCTATATTAGGTGGACATTTCTTATTTCCACTCTTTGAACTTCTAGCTTCTTATTGAAGAAGTCCGTCTCCAACCGGTTCAGGCTTGGACGTACAAGTAAAATTGTGTTTTAAATGTTTTCCTGTTGTTCACAGCTCATAAACCAAAGCACAGATCATCCAGTTTTGCATCAACATTTATGTTCTTGCAGAACACAGTGACTTGTTATAAGAATGAATCGCCCACCACAGTGACCACACCTTTCCCATTTGGACCCAGTATTTGTACTGTAGGTATTTTGTGGAATTTACAGAAAGAACATATGAATCACAACATTAAAGAAAAGAAGAGGATATCAACAAAGTAATAAATATGCTACTTAGCTACTGTGCTTAACTTGACCTGTAGCTCACCTAAAATAATGCAATCTTTTAAAACATACTAATTCTTCTGAACAAATCATCCAAGTGGATAACAGTGTGCTGCCAGAACTAGGACTAGGTAGGCCCTTAGGGACCTTTTATGATCTCTTCTCCATACCATTTATGACATTGCACTAGAACAAAATTTTATCAGATGAACTGCACATGAATGTATGCCACTATTCTGTTTCACAGTTTGATAGAGTAAGACACAGATTTCTCCTAGAGGGAATGAAAAAGGGGGTGCCAGAAAGCCTGAGGCTGTCACTTTTTCCAATCTACACTCACTGCCATGTGAACTCTTTCATAGTTTTCCAGAAAATCCACATTACTCAACACATCCTAAGGTAGAGTTGGGATTGCTATAAACTTCCATCAGTTAACAAATTAACACATAGTTACAGGTGTTCTTATTTAGAACTATAAAGTACCTTTGTGAGCATTTTGCTGGGTCTCCTCATTGATTCTAAAGTAGTAAAGAGCTATGCAATACAAAGAAATTACAAAACCTTCTACCAGCATTTTAGCTCTGTTCCTATAAACGTTTGTAAAACAGCAAACCAAAACACAAATACGTATTGAAGTGATATAAATGGTATAAGTGATGGAAGTGATTTAAGCTGCAAATTTATCTCTTTTGTGATGAATTTTACATATAACAACAGCTAATTTTTCATTTCTGTTTTAATTCATTTTCCATGGGCACTAATGGTTTTAAACACATTGCCTGTGCTTCTCTGGAAGTGTATGGATTTGTAATTGTTTTGGTTTGGTTTGGGGTTTTTTTGTCAATGAAGAAAGTCAGTCATCTTCTCCACAGCAGCTGCAAAGTGTACTGTTATTTCATTAAATGGTATCTGCATAGCAACAACATGTAGAGTATCATATATGTTGATGAATTTGGTTTATGTGGTGGGGGTTTTGGTAGAGGGACCACAGGGATAGTTCCTCTAAGAAGTTGCTAGAACCTTCCCTGGCTTCAGTTTAGACCCACCTCTGGCCACAGCTGAGCCAATTAGCACCCCTGTGATTAACATGAGATGAAATAGTAGAGAAAGGATTAGGAGAGAGGAGTGGAATGTGAGAGACACAATGAGCTAGGGAGACATTCAGGTCACTGTAGGAAGGCAGGGAGGAGGTGGATTGTAGCACAGGCTCACCTCAGCCTGTGGCAAGAGGGCAGGCTGTGCCCCTGCAGCTGTGGAGGGTCACGGGGGAGCAGAGACCCTCCTGCAGCCCAGGGAGGGTGCCAACTGGAGCAGGTGGCTGTCCCTGGAGAGCCCACAACTCCATGGGAAGCCCTTGCTGGAGCAGGCTGCTCCTGAAAGACCACATGCCTGTGGAAGGGACCCACACTAGAGCAGTTAGGGAAGAAAACTGCAGCCCATGGGAAGGACTCATGCCAGGGAAGCTTGTGTAGGACATTCTCCTGTGGGAGAGACCCCACACTGAAGCAGTGGAAGAGTGTGAGGAATCCTCCACTGAGGAGGAAGGAGTAGCAGAGACAGTGTGTGATGGACTGACCACAACCCCTGTTCCCCATCCCCTGTGCTGCACAGGGGGAACAGGTAGAGAAATTGGGAGCAAAGCTGAGTCCAAGAAGAAAGGAGGGGTGGGGGTAAGTGTTTTTAAGATCTGTTTTGTTTTGTCTTTCATTATGCTACTCTGATTTGGTTGCTAACTAATTAAATTGATTGTTTCTTCCCCAAGTCAAGTCTGGTTTGCCCATGACAGTAAATGCTGAGTGATCCCTCCCTGTCCTTGTCTCAACTCATGAGCCTTATCTGGTATTTTCTTCTCCCCGTCCTGCCGGGGGGAGGAGTGAACAACCGGCTGTATGGTGTCTAGTTGCTGTCTGGGCCTAAACCACGACAGTGAAAATATTATGATTTTAAAGCTGATAGAAAAGACTTATGGTAGCAAAGAAAACAGAAGTACAAACATAAAACTGTGATTTAAATGAATGCAAGAATGCAACGTGAAGACTGAGTCATCTATGGCTATGAAGGGATCTATCAAGGAATAAATAAAGAACAATTTGCTTCAGAATATGTAAGAAAATTAATCATAGGACAAAAGAAAGAATGAAGACTGCAATAGTTCACTATGGCTGCCATTGAACTTTACATCTATTTAAGTTATATTTGCCATACACACAAAGTTATAAGCCACCTCAAGTGTTTGAAAGGTCAGAATTAAATAGATGGAAGACCTGAGAAAGGAAAAAATGCTTGGACACAGTTTCAGCAGAACTCATTGTCAGAGAATGAGAAGTATTAATGGATCTGTATGGAACATGGAGGTAGATCAACAAAGAATGCCTGAAGAGAAAATATCTCCATTATAAAGCTTCTGTACCTTGAAGGAAAATATATAAAAAATTAGATTAAAATGCTACAAGGATGAACGGAACAATTCCCATTAAATGCCACATGATCTGGATTAGCAACTGTGAAAATTATGGCCATACTACATCAAAACTGAAATATAAAAAGCAATGAGTTACAAAGGAGACAAGTGCAAGACAATGAGAATATCTGAAATGCACAGGATTAAAACTCTCA
>NW_010225150.1:16190-64852 GCF_000690775.1 Eurypyga helias | reverse complement strand
ACTCTTTCGAAAACTATAAGAGCAAACAATAAAGAATGACATTTTGTATTTTGAAATGCAAACAGAATGAGATGCAGGGAAAGAAATATTCTTAAGCAGATGGCAGAGGTAATTTATAAACAGGAAAAATCAGTGTAACTATGTGTCACGGGTTCCTAAAGAAAATGTTCAAACATCAGGTACTTTGCAGAGAGGAAGACCTATAGAACATACTAATTAACACACAATGGCTGGTACCAGTCAGTAAAGACAAGATTTTCAGGATCTGGCCCACAGGATTATGTGAGAATGTAAAAGATAAAAGAAGTTTCTGAGAGGTTGGTAGTGAAATATTTAAATAGGAGATGAAAAGTTTTTTAAGAATCTTAGAATCTATTGAGAGTCTATAAAATGCATTATAATTTAAATTTTTAGATTTTCTATCTAGTAGGTGCCATATTATTGCTATAGAAAAAAAAATTGTTTCAGAAACTGAAAGGCCACTTTGAAACTCATTTTTTCTCCCTCATTTTAAGCTTATGAAATACTATTAGATATCTTGTTATCTAATGAAGGATAGAAAGGATGGACTACAGGGAAGAAGTGTGGGAAAAATACATTCTTGCTGTTGCATTGTTCTGCCTTTTCTGTGTGAAGGTTACAATAAAGGTTAGTCTTTTATTATCATCCATAGGTAATTCTTTTGTGTATGATAATTTCTAATCTCTAAATTGAAACAGAAGTATGTATTATGAAATTTCAAATAGTGCTGATGCATTCTTTTCATGCTGTTTCAAAATATAGTCATTAAGGTGAATTTTAGCTAAAAAAATCAAAATAATTGCTAATGAGACTGTGGTAGTATTATAAATATGTAGGAAGCTGTGATGGTGGTTTCTTTACATACTGCTTTGTAAAATATCATAGCTGTAGCCCAGAAAACTCCTGAAACTGTGGTAATTCCCAGCATGTAATGACAGTTGTATCAAAACTGTAAATTAATTCAATAGTTGTATGAGGTAAACAAATAGCATGTGCAAGAAGAACCACTTTTCCTGATGACATATATAGTGCTTATCATAGGTACAAATCTCTTTTCCAATTTATGAAACTCATCATTATTAAATATCACCTATTTGCTTAGGTACCCAGTTAACATTTAATTGGCATGCGGTTACTATATACTTCAGTTTCTTGGACTTCAGGACAATGAAGATGAAAGAACTTCCTTCTTAAAGTTCTTTTCATTGGGAACCATGAGGACTGTAAGGATTCCATCTTTGAGTAGTGCAACAAAACAAGGCCAAAGCTGATTTTCAAGATAGAATGATAGCCCAGTTAAAGTAAAATTAAATCCTTAAGGTCCATTTGAAAGTCAGTTGCTGCAGTTCCTGGTGCAATCACATTAAGCAATTCATTTGGCATTATCTCCCAGATGCATAAAAATACATAGGATTAGGATAATGGCAGTTTGTTCCCTTAGACCCTTAGTAGAAAACAGACAACAGAAAGAAGAAATAAACCTTTTCCTAATTTTTCTTCTTTGCAGCCATTAAATAGAGATTCTGCAGTGGGAAAAGCAGGAACTATCTACCTGTTTCCCTTCATTAAAACCAAGTGACTAGCAATGGCAAGAACCATTGACAGTGGAGAGTCGTTCATCGCTTTCCTTTCCATTAACCAAGACACATGACTACGTACACATTTCATTTTTTAGCCTATGTCAGTGCAATGCACTTGGTGCAGACTGTTAAGGTTATATTTCTAGGCCCCAAGAACACTGAAACAAAGGCCTTTTTCTAAACCTAGAGTGGTGTAACCAAGACTGGCACAGAGATTGCCAGTATTCTGGCATGGATTTATTTAATTTCATAATCATAACCACTACATTTACATTACTGTATTTCACACAGCACAAACTGTGTGTTCAATATGCTTCATTTTTTCCCTACTACTTCTGGAGGCAATATGAAACCCAGTTCCTTGCAGTAGTTATATATGCAACTGCCGGTAGAAATCAGCTACCTAACTTTGTTTATATGCCTAGGAAAACCAGGGTGCTCTTTTAATATAACAGATTTAACAAAATCCATCTGGACCTCAAGCTGTGCTCATCATTCCTGTACGTGATAAAATAGTTTGTCCGTCTTGGGGAATTTTGCTGACAGCTTACTGAAACCAGTTACTGCCTAATCCATAAATGAGACAGAACTTCTTTCATCCACATGTGTTTTCTCTTAGTATCTGGGTGGTTGAAAGATCATCACTGCAGAAAGTTTAGATGTATTGCTGTGATAATGGAATCCACTAGCAAAGCGAAGCATAAAAATGTAATGTAACCATTGTTGCTATCTGTCTGTACTGACATATAAATAAGGCCACCAGCACTGTATTTTTTTAACTAAATCTCAAAGCAGCAACAAAGTCATAGCTAAAGAGTGAAGTGCCTACCTCAGATTGTGAAGTATTCAATTCCCACAGTTAGTCATACAAGAATACAGGAAATTTTAGAATAAAAAGAAATCAGAAATCACATCTAAAACCGATCTCTCCCTTAGGTTTCCATTTATTATTTACCTCAGATTTTTCCACTAATTGCCTAAATAATTTAAACAGTTTTTACACTTAGTGGGATAAAATTGTAATCTTCCATAAATAAAGCATATTCTTTGCAATGAAATTTAACTTACCATAAATCCTCTTCCTTTGTTATTTTTACATTTAATGTTAAATGTTGCTGTTGGCCCTAGGATTAGATAGGCCAATGATACTCTTTCACATGCAGAATCTTGCTTCCCTTCTGCCTGTGCAATTTTCACAGTTCTGATCTTGGTGAAAGATTACATGAGATTAGCAATGCTAAAGTATTGCCACACTGACCAACATTAGATAACTTTGTTAGGAGCCTGCTGTAGAAAATTCATTACCCTCCTATGCAAACTTTACAATCAAGGGAGAGAGGCTTCTCCAGAAACCAGTTTAATTACACTCGTGATCTGTGTTGTCTCCTGTCAGAGACACTGATTACCTAGTCATCCCAGGGCAAGTAGCCTCCTAGATTAGTCTCCTGAATTCCCCATTTCTGCACAAACCTAATTCTGTCAGTCTTGTGATATTCTGATTATTACCTTCCCCTGGGGCTTCTGTTTGTTTACCATATGAAAACAACCCAGCTATGAAAGCTCTAGAGTTCTACTATAATTTTTTTCTGCCTGTTTCAGCTTTTGTTGACAAAGTTTTTGTTGACTGCCTACAACTACCTGAAAGGAGGTTGTGGAGAAGTGAGTGTTGGTCTCTTCTCCCTAATGACAGATGATCGGACGAGGGGGAATGGTCTCAAGCTGCGCCAGGGGAGTTTTAGATTGGACGTAAGGAAGAAGTTCTTCACTGAAAGGGTTATCACGCACTGGAACAGGCTGCCCAGGGAGGTGGTGGAGTCCCCATCCCTGGATGTGTTTAAGAGACGGGTGGATGAGGTGCTGAGAGATATGGTTTAGTGGTGGACAGATACGGTTGGACTGGATGATCTCTAAGGGCTTTTCCAACCCAGTGATTCTATGATTCTAAAGTGCCCAAACACTCTCCCATTGAGGTTGATACCAAAGTAAGCTGGCTTCAGTGACATGTGGTTCAGACTTAGTAATGATCACAGTGGGACCCAGACAATAACCTGGAAATCAGGACAAGAGTACCATCATCATCATCATCAGAACCACTCTTAAATTAGAAGCGTGAGACACTAGCCCTATACATACAAAGACAAAACTTCCTTTGTCTTCAGCAGGGCCTGGGTGCTACCACTTCTGTATCCTGACCATCTTCCATATGAGATCTCAGAGGTACTGCCCTCTCACATGTCTAACTCATATTTCTCTCTGAAAGAGTGGAGAGTATAACCTTTTCATACTTGTTTAATAAGGCACACACAATGGCTTTTTTCCTCCTAGGAAATCAAGTTGAAATTAAGCAGTATGCTTACCATACCTTAGCTGGAAGCAACAAAGAAGATAACTTTTCTCATGGAATAATCTAACCTAAAGTAACTGCAATTATTAAGACATAGTTTCAAAGACCTAAATTACAACATTAAATGTGATTGCCTACAGAACATTTTTTAAAAGTAGTCTATTTGGCTTTGCTTGTATGTCGGCACACATACAAACACATACATATCAAATGCACTTAAATGTATAAAGTGCCTCAAAAAGCAATCTTACTTTTCTCAGGTGTCTAACACCGTAGAAATATATGAGTCTTCAAGTAAAATAAAATACCCATAAGTATCAGAAGATGATGTTCACAAAACACTTGAAAATTTACCCAAATTATGTTTGAAGACTTTTGCTGTTACTGAAGAAAGATAAATGTACCATTCAGGTGTTTGCTACTACATTCATTATCTGGCTTCTACCATAATAATTACATTATTTTTCTTGTTCCTCTCAAAAACCTTAGGTAACTATTTCTAGGTAATAAAGGACCACAGATCTAATTAATGGAAAATAATCTCTGTTACGTGCATTTGCCAAATAATTTTTCCAACATACACACCATGAATAATTTGCTGCCTTAAGGTTTCTCCATGCCGAATGTTAGAAAACAGAAAGTATTAAGAATTTCTAAAAGCATATTTAGAACTTCAACAGGCTAATAAAGAAAAAGGCATAGCTGCACAATAACCATGTAATAATAAATTGCCTTAAAGAATAACATCCACTATGGAAGGATAAAACTGTTGGTTTTATCACTGCTACTTAAAAAAATTAGAATTACTCTATTATTAATAGTAGTTAGGTTATCTATTGAGTTAATAATTTTGCTTGGAAAAAGGTAAGAATGTGATATTATTACACAACGTATATGTTAGCATTTTTCACTACTCTTTGTTCAATGAAAGAAAAAGGTTCAAGTGTCTGTAAGAAACTAATTTTTGCAAAAATACCTAAAGGTCTCAAGTGTCTTATGGACCAGACATATGAGTTCCTTAAGACATTCTAAATCATGAACTCCTGCCCTGTAAATAGTAAGTCATGTTGGTTACTTCAGTAATTAATGCTGAGACACAGTTGCCATGAAACAAATCGTATCATAGAAATCTGTCTTGGGAGTCATGTAATCTAACTGTCCGCATTTCAGCACAAGGCAGGTAAGAGGCAAGATGAATACCATCAAAGGCATCTTTTCTTTTTTAATTTCATATTTTAGCTTCTTTCTCAACAGAAGCTTTTATTTACACATTAACAGCTTAAAACTAAAAAGCTGTTTGGGAAATAATTTTAAATATTTTTGATGGGGAAAAAAAAGTAATTTAATTAAATTAAATGACTGCTATGAAAAGAAAGGTTGCTAAGTCCACCACAGAAAGTTCTTCTCAATGTGTACTTGTATATGCCTATCTATTTGTGGAAAACCTGTTTTTCAAATGTAATAATTCTTCTTACAAGGAGATATAATTTATGCTTATTTCTTAATATTATTTCAAAACAGTGGCAAATTAACAAGCCAATTAATTTAAAAAAATAATCTATATTTCTGTTGCTTTTTAAGTCCTGGAGTTCCTCTTTTTTCTAGCAGCTCAGAATACTAGATGTATTTGTAGCAGAAGATAGAAATGATTCATACAGATGAAAGCTTTTAGAAGTAAGAACCTTTATCCTGAAAGACTTTACTGAAAAATAAATGGGTAGAGAAAATCATATTCTCTCAGGTCATACCCAAATATGATGACAGATATTGAACTTCTGTTTATGTGAAAGCAAACAGAAAAATTCTTGCTTTGAGTTTAAAAAAGGGAAATAAGAAAGGTGGTGCCAATCTCACTATAATAATTTTTTACATAGAAATATTTTGCAGCTGAAACATAGCTACAAATACAAATTTAATCAAAGAATGAAATTATTTTAAACTCCTGGCCTTAACTGTAGACAGTCTAAAGCACACTGATGGAAGTAGGAAATTTGTTAAACCAGCCTTAGATGTCAGTTTACAAAGGCATGAATGCTGGGGTCCTGGATAGAGAATGATTGCTTTTCCTCCCAATGAAGTATATTTAACATAGCAAAATAGAAGACAAGAAAAAGGCACTGATGGATCACAAGATCTTTGGGAATTATAATGAAAAGAAAGCTTTATAAAAACTTCATTCCCTCTTTGCCTCCGATTCCTGAGTAGACAAAGGAGTAGTGTGTCATTGCTTACAAATAGTAAACAACTGCTTTGCTTCAAGCTTTGGACAAATGGAGTTCCTTGCCATAGGGATGATGGTACGTGGTCACAATATTTTTATTGAAAATTCACCATGGGTAAATTAGAAAAGCAGGAAATGTTTTACTGAATTATAAACAAAACCCAATAACCAAAGGTATTTACATGAAACTGGCTAAGCTCTTAATTGAATTGATTAAAGCACTGAACACTTGTAGACCTACATTCAAAATAACTTCCGATAGGAAAATAATTTCTGAATAACAAGATGTTGTTGCCTCTTATGTGGTATTAAATATCTTTCAGAAAGCAGAAATTCAATTTCAGAAAATGTTGAGTGGTCAGATTCTTCATCTATCACAGCGTAATTCCCTAGATTACATGTTAATAGTAAACTTCACAGAGAAAGCATTCAAAGGCATAGATTTTCAGTAGCAGAGAAAAAAACTCATGCATTCCACATTGTAATGTCCAGGGCAAACACAAGTGTATCTTAAGTTTTGTATGAAATGAGATAACTAAAATGCCACCAGCAACATTTTCCTACAAGCATATTTTTACAACATTCCCAGTTTCAAGAGAAAGATTTCTAATAGGCTGAAATGTTTTCTCAACTGAAGAAACATGTTTATTATAAACATGAAACGGTAATTTATATATGAATGGACTCAAGAACCAAAATTACATTATTGTAGTCTGATACTTTTAATCCATCCTAGATCATTGATTTACCACATTCTATACATACAGTTGTTAACTAACTATGCAAAAAATTTTAAAGAAGCAAATAATAATTCAAACATGTATTAAACCCAACACAGCAGTATACACAGCTCTTCATTAAATTAGTATACATTGCTAATAGTCTTTTCATTTAAATCGATATTTGTGTTTTTTAAACTGATTCTTTCATCATGGCCAGTAAGCAACTACCTTCTCAAAATATGTTTTAGCTTCAGTCTGAATGTAATGTAATTCAGCAATTATGGATTCTGCTGAGTGCTTTGCTTTCCTAAAATTAATCATAAACTGACCACTTAAAAGAAACTAGATTAAGGCCATTTCTTCTCCCTTTCAAAAACTTTTCAAATAGAATTAGGCACTCAAAATCAGAACGTGTGGGGATGAAAAGAGTTTACAACAAATAAAAGTATTAATCATGCCTTTTCTCTGTGTCTTTTTGCTAATAATTTGAAGCTGTTCATTTAGATTTGGAACTAGGTATGTGACAACATGATAACCAGCGTACTAACCTCGGGGTGTGCTAACACTCTCCTAATGTGCAAACGACAGTAGAATCAATGATAAAGGGCAAGAATGCTTTAAAATTAATTAAAATTTTAACTAAATTTAGTTCGGAATGTTCTCTGTTCTCACTCTAGCTTTACTCCCAAGAAATTCAAGCTTAATACCAAATAAACACTTAAGATATTGTTTTCATGCATCCATTGCATTAATAGCTAAAAAAAACCCCCAGTCTTTTAAGTCTTCACGTGGCCTAATTATTTCCACAAAATTTTGTCCTTTTTGAACAGACAAATAAAAAGCTTGTACACATGAGAAGATTTACTTTTTAACGTACCTCGAGTGCATATCTTGGTGTGTTTTTGACTGGCTGATTTCAGCTGGAGGTGAAGGGACTTGCTGTTGTAGCTCCACCAAAGATTGGTAGTACTGTTGCTGATGATGTTGCTGCTGTTTGTACCGAGACAAACTGAAAAACAGCCCTAAAATGGCTTTCAAATTTCCATTCCTTATTTCTATTAAAAAAAAAAAAAAAGAGGAAAAAGAAGTGAAAATGCTGTGGTTTTAGACTTCAGTTTTGTAACACTTTTATACCAAAACACACCTATAGCTATACATATTTATGCCTTATATTTCTTCATTTATGTCTAATATCAAGGACACATCAGGTATCACTGATACTTTATTGTTTGTTATGATCTTTGCTCCTTAACTTGCCACTGTTGCAATAAATACATATCTCCATAATATCTTCATGATAAGTTACATGTGCATGGTCATAAAAAAGGTACACCAAAACTTAATTATATATGTAATCTGAAATGAATACTTCTGCCTCAATATGTTACAAATATACTCAGAAAGCTGAGGGACTGCTTTCTGAATTCTTTCTGGCCTTCGGTATACATCCCTTCTACCGCATGGCTTTAAATTACTCTACTTCCCTTTTGGGCAAATTCTGTGCACACTGGGATTAAGCACTGACTTCTAGAAAAATCAGAAAGACGACATAGTAACAACCTTGTGGATGAGCACATATCCATTCACAAGAATTTGCAAAGAATATGAGAGTAGATAAATGGAAAATGCCTATTAAAAAAGGTGACCATAAGGTTCATGATTACATCTTTATACTTTCCAACCACATGATTTTCTAGTTTTCTATTTCATCCTGCTATTACTGATTAATGAAGACTTCAAAACTAGAGCTTTCACATGAGGCTAAAATAGCTACCCACATGCAATTCTGATGAGCCACAGCAGCATCTTCATGTCTCCCATTGCTTTCTTAGTCTTTCCACAGCCCGAGATGAATGTTTTAAAAGGATAATGTTATTCTTTTCTCATAAAGAATCTCTGTGTCAAAAAAGAAGCCTCAGGAGGCTTTAATGAAATTATCTCCAGCACTCAGGTCTTTTCATAACCTCATTATTAATTTTCTTTGGCACTGAACTTCTTGTGAAGGGTTTTCATTAGGCCTACAGCCTTGTAACCTAACATGCAGCACTGCAATCTTTCTGCCTTTCCTGCAAATCTAAATACTGAGCTGTATGTGCTACACAGGCTTTCTTAGGTAATTTTTGAAGCAGAATTTATAAACAATGACTGTCATATTTATGTCCTTTAAACCATACTGTCTGTCTGTCAATAGGATTAGGTGAAATGTTAGTTCATACTCTAACAGGACAGGAAACACTGGAGCCCTTATGGTCTCACGCCATCCTTCAAAAGCAAACACAATCCTGGACACTGGAATATAGTTTTCAAAATGGAAATCTGTTTTAAGTATCCATACTTTCTCATCTTCCCTACGAAGGTGATGTAGGATCTTTGATTCCCCATGAACCTGCCAGTGACATGCAGAAGAATTTCTCAGAATTAGAAAGCTTTATAGGCAACAAAGTGATTTTTGCAGTCATGTTGGTTTCAATGAAAATCATTATCAAGGAACACAGAAAACTTATTTAAACTTTATTTAAAAACCACTTAACTGTCCATCTTTATGCTGCTCTGATTCTAAGATTTTCTGTATGTGATATCGATTTATTTATTTTTATGAGTTTGCATCACTTAATGCTCAGAAAAAGGAAACCTTTGTTAAATCCCACTCATAATTTTTTATTTTAAAACTTTGCTCTTTTTTGTTAAACTACATTTTTTCCCTCTTTCTGAAGAAGGATGTTATCAGTTTTGAACTTCTTTTTCTTTCCTACTTTTCAATGAGTTAAAGTTGGAAGACTTCTTTTAAACAGAAAAAAAAATCCAGAAACTTCTAATATGTACTGAACACTTGCAGGGAAGAAGGGAGTGTTTTTCTTTGTAGCAACTACATTATTATCATTTGTGTTCTCCAGTAGAGATTCTGCAGTTAAGATTTGAAAGCTATTTTTCTTCGACACATCCTTGTTCAAGTATCAAAATGAGGTGGGAAACTGGTTGTGAAATTTTCAATCCTTGTTAAGCTAAGGGTTTACTGTTCCAGAAACTTTCTGATCATTAATAAATGACTCAATAGTAACAAGACATATTTACCAAAGCCTATTACAAGAAAGAGACTTGCAGTTTCTAAACTTAGTTGATTTTAAACATAAATGTGCTGACAAAACACTAAAGAAGTAACTTGACAATTTCATGATAAAAAAAGCATATGTCTTCTCAATGTCTTCTCCTCAAGAGAAATTGTAATATTCAGGATTATACATGCTAAAATAGATGTATTTAAGGGAATCACACTTCTGTGATGCTTTGAACTAATATAATACAAAGACATTAGTAGATTTACTCCAGATTCATGACCAACTGCAAAACCGCAAAATTAGTTTTCATCTTACTTCAGAACCAAGGTCTGCCTTATTAAAATTCTATTTTAAAGATTAGCTAAACTTTTAAGAAATAGTCCTTGTATTTAACACTATATAGTATTATTGCTTGTGTAATATTGTAGAATTTAAACTTAATGTTACATGACTGAAGTTTATATCCTACCAAAACTGATTTTCTGAAGCAAAACAAAGGTAAGAATAAAGGAATGCATCATAGAATGCACTCAGATTTTGATTTAACAAAGTACAGAAAAATGTCATACACTGTGTTGCTGTATAAAACAATGAAGAGTATTCTCATGAAATAAATTTATGCTATTCACACATTTGAATGTTATTACATATGCAAGTGAAAATAGGCTGCACTAAAAAATTCAAGTTCTAAACCGCTTTGACATGAACGGTAATATGTAAATGTTCAGCATGCTCATGCCTCAACATATATACGGTATATACAGAAGATTTTTTTAATGAGTTAAGGAGCTTTCCATAAGTAGACAATCAGTAGATAGTACATATCCAGCCCATGTTACACTTCTGTTAAGGTACAGGGAAAAAAACAACAACAAAAGAGTTCATTTAAAAAACAAACAAACAAAGACAACAAAAAAACCCACCAGTGGTTAGCACTTAATTTTTTTTTTTCACTGGGTATCTTCTAAAATTCAACTAGAATTACCATCCCTGAAATCCAAATTATTTTTCCTTATACCTTTTAGTTGTCATACAAGGGAAATAAAAACGGTGGGTTGTGTCTTGTTAATATCTATTGACTATGGGAACCAGAGGGATTTTTAAGGTGCACAGCACCTTGCAGAACTGCTTAATTTGTTTTAGGACAAATGCTTGTGTACATTTTATTAACTTACAAGATAAAGTACCTACCTGACTTAATTTTACATTAATAAGACAAATATTACTTGCTAATTAAAACAGTTGGTATTTTAGTTGCTTTGAATTAATATCTTTATTAACTTAGTTGTAACCATATTATGCAATCGATCGAGCTGACTAGTACAGCAAAAAAAGCTATAATGTAAGCTTTTTTTTCTCTTTCACTTAATACAT
Source organism: Eurypyga helias (assembly GCF_000690775.1). NCBI lineage: Eukaryota > Metazoa > Chordata > Aves > Eurypygiformes > Eurypygidae > Eurypyga > Eurypyga helias. The sequence goes on along the minus strand of NW_010225150.1, from coordinate 53,534 downwards.
GACATGAATAGAATACAATAATTTTCAGACTCATCCTGACAGCATTACTACTAATAGTGAATTTGCTTAAACAAATAGTCTTCTCTGGGTTTAGTTAACTGAGTAAGATTATCATATTCATTTTTGGTTTTTTAATCTATTATATAAACAAGCTTAAAAGTACACTTGAGAAACCATGTACTTACCTAAAATAAGGTAACATGAAAAGATTACTACTACTGAAAAAATATTATTTTAAAACATTGTCTCAGGCTTCATAAATATATTAAATTTCTTGGTTCAATTTCATGGGAAAATTAAAAGGAAATTTTCACTCTATCACTAATCTATATTTGCATGCTGTTCAAAACATCTGGAGCTTGGTATTTAGGTGCAAATAATTTGTATTAAGAAAATTAGTTTTGGGGTTTTTTTAAATCCCATTATTGGTTCTGATGATTTGTTTCTCTTACCTTCTGCAGAAAGACCTTGGACATTTACGCCTCTGGCTGCCAGAAAGCTAAGGCAGACATCAACATTCTCAATCTGCAATATGAACAGAAATAACAAGCAGCGTAAGACTATTTGACAAAATGTAGAAATGCAGGGGGGGAAAAAAAAAAAAGAAACAGCCCAGGAATGAATACTTTACATTCATCGCATACTACAGCTCTTTACCAAAGTTTAACAAGAATGATTACTGCTAATTGGGGAATTGATATAAAGCTTTCATTGTCCACTTTGGTGCTTAAAAACAATTCATAAATGCCCAATCCAGAATGGCATGCGGGCAAACAGCAACCCACCTACTTAACATAAAACTGGATTTTATATGCTACAAACAAGCAACAAGGAAAGCATCCACAGAAGATTAGACACTGAGTATAAGTCGAGATGTGGATGACCAAGTTAACTAAAAAAGGCTAGCAAAAACCTCCAACAAATGTGTTAGTGAAGGTATTTCCTTGGGATGATATAGAATTCTGTGAAAATGATGTCACAGCAGAGGTTTATTCTCTTTTTCCTTCAAATCTTATGCTAAAGAATTTTAATTTATTTCATGTTTATGCTACTCTGAAGAGTGCTTGCTTAGGACACTGCTGACTTCTGTTGGAGGTTTAGAAGAAATCTAGTTATCACAGAGAGCTTTAGAAAAGAGAAGAACACGTAGCTTAAATGTAGATAAATAAAAGGACAAAACTTCTGCCTCTAAAATGGGTAATCACAGAACTAATTTAACTACTTTCATATATCTATTTCTAACAGATTAGAGAGCCAGAGTGCACCAAAAGGTTCTCCTGAGTCACCATCCCCAGGTGGTTCCCTCAGCCCTCCCAGGAGCAATGAAGTAAATATTCAGCTAGAAATGCAAAATCCTTTAACTAACAACTTTGGCTATAAATATGCTGCAATGAAAAAAGAAAAATTAGAAAAATAGAGAGGTGTCTGATGTCAAGTGCCTTCAACAAACTTGATCTTAAAATATATTTTTTAGGTTGACAGATTTTTTCAAGACAATTAGGTCCACAAAACTAAAAAAAATATATATAAAAAAAATATATATATTAATAATATATTATAAATACAAATTTTTATTGGAGAACATAAAGAGAAATATACAACACAAAAAAACATATGCATGCAGTATATCAAGTCTATGCAGTTAATTTTATTTGAATGTTTACACATTTTTCAACACCTCATATCAACAGTTTTCAACTATCAAAACATGAGAGGTAAATTCATTCCTTGAATAAAAGCTACTAGATCCTTGGCAATGTCTTCTCTTGCCTAGGAGGAGGGTCTTCTATTATGAGCTCACACAGGCTCTGTTGTTCCACAGGCAGTATTTATAAACTCATAAACACCTGCAAAATCTTTAGATATGTGCTTTTTAAGGACAATAAACTCCAAACCATTAGTAAACACATCTTTTGAAAAGTCTTTTCAAAGGGTTGTTTTCAAGGGTATACTACATTTTTAGGAAATGATAATAATATCTCTCCAAAGCCAATTTAAAAAAACCCCAAAAAACAAACAAAAAACCCCAACAACAACAACAAAAAAACCCTCAAAAAAACACCACACCAAACAGAAGTAACTCTGCAGCTAATGCTAACTAAAGCTAGTCCAAAACTGGGCTTTACCGTAAAGCTTTCATAAATCAGTTTGGCAGGTGTCACCAATTGGCACAGTTCTGAATGTGGAATAACCATCCTATGGTCCATGGGGTTACTCCAACTCTGGCCCAGCACAGTAACTGCAGAAACTCAGGCATTAAGTCTGTTGTTTTCTTAAAAGTTTATGTCATTTTACACCACGAAAATAACCCCAAATTAAATGGATCTTTCCGTAAGGTGCAGAGACATGACACAGCTCAGTCAGTTCCAAATTGGCCGCAGCTAAAATAGGAAGGTCAGCCTCTTCCTCACCTCCTTTCCTTCCCAGGCGCGGGGCCTGCCGCTGCCGGCTCCGCTGGGCTTCAGCGCTTCCCTGAGCACACCGGGAGCTGGCTCCGCACAGGAAACTTGCCCAGCGAAAAAGGCAAATGTGTTTCAGCCGCTCCGGTTTCCTGTGCAGTAGGATGAGCACAGGAGTCGTCAGAGGGGAGGGCACGTCCCAGTCTGAGTAAGGCATGGCTTGGGATAGGAACGGGGTGATTCGAAGGAGGGACAGGCAGATGGTGCCACACCTGATGGCAAAGGCAATACACTGGGTTGGGTCAGCCCTGACCTCCAACTACATCCCTGAATCATTCGTGAAAATAATGCACGAGGATGTTTCTACTCGACCTTTAACAATGTCAACTGCATAAGAAAACAGTTTGAATGGAAATTTTCCTGTCCTGAAGAATTTAAAAGAAACGAAGATTTGTTTGGATATTAGCTGTATAACTGAGTGTCTCTCTGAACATTCAAATCAACCATAATGCAGGATCAACTACTTCAAAGATGGGAAATTTTGCTCTCCAACTAAATACTGGAAGCTAAAAAAAAAAACAAAAACCCACCTCAGGCTGACATCAGTAGCATCCATCTCCAAATAACTGAAACAGTATTTCCTAGCAGACCTCCTACTATAACCAAAATATTTTTCATAGTGGGCTTATGTCCTCTGCAGTAGTTCAGGACACCAGAGCTGTAAACAAAACCTAATTTATTAGAAAACATTTAAGCCTTTACGTGGCATGAAAACATCTCAAAATCTACCTGCAATACTGAATATTCACTGAATGATAAACCTAATATATAAACCTTAATATACATTTAAGGTTAAAAATTCCCTACAGAAATGGCACCTGGTTACTTCACATGTCTACTTCTGCAGCATATGTCTTTGAAGTCACATCTCTCAAACTCTCAGCCAAAACTAGCCATTACCATTAACACCAATGACTCAAATTATACTGCAGAACTACAAAGCAAATTCTGCCGTACTTCGTAGTTCACCAAGAGAACTGTAATAGAAGCCCTTGGTCCAAAGCCATCTCTCTTGGTGGTGGTGTGTGAAGTAATAGCACTGGCCAGCTTTCAGACAATAGACTGTGGTTGCACTGTTAGCCTTATAATAAAGTCTTGTTTTGGCTTGTGAATTGAGCAAGTTTGGTGTGACAACTCACAGCCACATAATACACTGAAAATGTCAGAATTTGACTTACAATCAGTTTTCTGATAATAAATAAAGTCTTGTTTTGGCTTGTGAATTGAGCAAGTTTGGTGTGACAACTCACAGCCACATAATACACTGAAAATGTCAGAATTTGACTTATTGACTTTGATAATAACTGCAGTTACTATAAAAGTCTCAGGAACAAAATTCAATGAGAAGCACATTAATGCATTCTGGAGTTATTTTCACTTTCTTTCCTCCCCAGTCTAGAAAACATTAGCCTTAAAGTTGTCTCATTTTGAAGCTCTCAGTGTGTCTCTAAACATTGCTTTAATTACCTACTTCTTGCCTTGGCAAACCACAGTTATCCTTTGAACTCAAACCCTAGCAGCCCCAAACACTTTTTATTCAAACTTATTAACAGATGAGAGTAATTTTGCAATTACAAAAGTTCTAAGAGATATCAAGCAGCTTCCAGTCCTCAATACTGTTTCAATCAAGAGTGGTATGAATCCCTGAAGTCCTTGTTTATTTAAGTAGTAAGTGGTGGGGTTGTTATGTGCTGGGGTAAACTGTTCCTTGAGTTGACACTGCATACGTATAACTCTACCTGCTTATATATGAAGGGCTGAAGATTTTGCAGTGTAACACTTAACATGGACACCAGACAAATTTAGTATCTTATGAATGCCCACAGTTTTGTAGTGAATTTTGCTTCCAAAAAGCACCAGTTTATAAGAGAGCTGATGTTCCTCGTTAGCATGAATGGTATCATCAGAATTACAGTGTTGTAGCAGAAGACACAGTTGATTACAGAACAGATTCAGAATATATAGATTGACTCCAGATCTTACATATCATGACACAGAAAGTGACTCAAATTTGCTAATTGCTTTTACAGTTAGATGTTGCCAAGATCAGACTGTTGCTGAACAGCTCTCCATCACTGTAAATCCCCAAAGTTTTTGTTCCAAGGCACTTATTTTATATTAGAGTTTCAAAAGAGTAGAAGAAGGGCAGTACATTGAATAGCAGATCTGCCACATTAAAAATTTTAAAACCTAGAAGTGGGATAAAGGATTGATGATATAATAAACCTTCATCGCCACATAGATGTTTGTCCATTAAGCTATTCAATTAACCATGTTGGAAGTCATTCAATACATATGAGATTGCTTTTCAGATGTAAAAATCCCTCTCCGATAATTTAATCAATTCCTTATCAGAACTCAAGAATAATATGTCAAATTCTGAAATGTAGCTCTAGCATCATGGGTGCAGATAAACTAAGCTAAGAGTATGTTAATTTAAGAATTAAGATTTGTGGGCATCATCAGGTAGATAACACCACTTGATGCTTTTAAAATTAAGCCCATTGAGTTATGCTTACAATATATTAAGCTTCTTTCATAAATCAAATCCTTTTAATATTGTTCATACACACAGCATTATGAAACAAACATCTGAAATACTTACAGCTTGTATATTAGTGAGCCCCAAAATATTTCTACACCCACATTTTATGGGTTTATAATCCAAACAATTACATACAACTAAGCAGCAATATCACAACTCTGACACTAGTAGTACATTACATGGCATACAAAGAAGATACATTGCAATATCTACTGTAACATATTAAATTGCGTAGTTGTGGGTAATCTGCTTTTGACTGGAAGCTATTTGAAACTTTTCTGACAGAAATAAATCACTAAACCAGACTGTGGGACTTGCATGTAGATAAACAGTAGTACTTAATACCCAGCAGTTAGCAGACTTACAGGAAGAGCTCATTTGTGGGATTGTACTCACCAGTGACTCAACATGTAGAATATGTCTATTTATTGTAATTATTTTTGCTGCTACCAAGATTAGCTTTCATCTCTTTTGTCTGGCAGACAACACTTTCTTCACTTCCAAACATAAATTTAATTATGGGATGCTCAGAAGACATGTAATGATGACTAATAGAGCATTATGTTTTTCTGAATTTATAAGAAGCTCTGAAAAATATCTTGGTTTGACTAATGGTGTCTTGATACGTTTTTGACAATATAGTTTATAAGAACATATAGACACACAAATTAGTTGTTATTTGTCTATGCGCTGGATTCCTCCTGCTGATAATGGGACACCTTTATAAATACAACACCTTCTTTTTATAGTGTTTCTGTACCTATATCCTCCTAAAAAAATCTTGATTATTTTGGCAGCAAAAGTAAAACAGTAATTTCTGTTAGGACTTCATTCAGTGCTATCTTCCATAGCTCTGTGTGTGTTTTGACATTCTGATTCATAACCCAAAGCCCCAGATAATATTTGGCAAAGGATTTGCTCTGTAGAAATTTTCTAATGTTGCCGGCAGCTGATTAGGGACACTCATGGAAACAGTCTGTACCAGAAACCCAGAGGGTCACATATATACTCACTTTTCAAAGCACAGAAACTCCATAAAACTTTTCAGTACTTGTTGCTTTGTTTCTCAATACCAATATTAAATAGTAGTCCTTTGAGATTTGGCATGACACATCCTGTGTCACAGTAACTGTATTTCAAACACACTTTACCAGCAAGATTTCTTCCGAAATTTCCCCAGACTATTAACCCGAGTTGGGAGACCTGTACTTGACTCTTTCTTTCCAATGGATATTCCTCACTAACAAGATTTGTGGAGGCCAATGGATTTAAATGAATGCAGAATTAGAAATTAATTTCTTGTTATTACACAGCTCATTCTAGTTCTGTAGCTCCAGTAGAATCAAAATAAAATAAAAATACAATTCAAGCCTCACAGGTAGCATCCAGGACTCTAAATATTCACAATACACATGCTGTATAAAATGAATAGAACAATAAAGAGCAGACACTATTTGTTTGTCTGACTTTCACATGAACTGCGTGTGTAAGGAGATACGCTAGCTTTTGAGTTCTGGTCTTCACTGCAGGCACTAAAAGACAGAGATGCAGGCAAGCAACCAAGATGCCTTCATGTGTGGATAAAAGGATTTTTGGCACACATGTTGTAGCTGGTGAGAGAATGAATCTCTCTGTGCTGGACAGTTATATGGAATGCTCTGGGAAAAAAAATTGAAAATATTTCAAGGTGAGCATGGCCTAAATTCTGATCTTCCCTTGCCTACTAGAGAACAGTATGAGAACTGGTCATGTACACCCTCACAGATACCTGTAGTTTAAATGTCACATGCACACTACTTAGAAGTAGGTTTTTGGCCAAATGCATAGTCTTGCACAACCTGCTACACCTGAACCTGTTCTCAGAGACTGAGTTTATTTCACTTTCTGTTTATAATTGACTCATTCATTGCATGCACTGCGACTTGTTGACAGCTCACTGTGGTGGAGGAAACACCCACATTTTTAGTTTGCCTTGTAACTTTGCTCACTCTGGGTTTTCCTCCCAGCTGGTTTCACTGGTTTGTAGTCCTGTTTTGCCTCTCCTTAATGTAAAGGGCTAGAAAGCTATGAGATATAAAGAGAAAATTCTTGCAGTTCTATACTGACATACGTTTTTATCCTCAGTTTTATAACTAAGATAATTTAACAAAGCCAGACTTCATAAACCATGCAGGTGGACATTCAACTTTTTACTCTGTGTATAAAACAGACACAAGTCCAATACTTCCTTCACCAAAAACTAAAAATCAAACAACTCAAGGACTTTCTCCATTTCAAACAATAGATAACAGGGCACGCTGCCTGCTGTTGTATTTACTATCATGCTTTCACTGTAAATCTCTACATGTGCTATGATTTTGTCAGGCTGAGTATTGAACCTAAACACCCACCTGCGATCACTGGATTACGCCAAGGAGGTTCAACTGAAGTCGAAGACACCTTTGTAGATTAAAACAGGTATACCAAAATGGATTACCCAGTCCAATATCTTTATCCCTCTGCCTATCCATTCTTCAAATGACAGATTTTCAGCACTGTTTAGGAGTCTAGGTTATTCTTAAATGATCACTGAAACAATATTCAGTACTGAGAACCCGCTGTTACTCTTCACTTGAAAGCAGAAGTTCAGCACACTTGGAAGTTCTGCTCACCTCTTTAGAAAAACTTGTAAAGGGTTAATACAAAATATAAGAAATCCATAACGTCTTTATAAACATGCATATTTTGTGGGACAAAATGTATTTAATGCTTAAATGTAAGCAATTATTAGTTATTTGTATAACATATGGTAGGATTTATTTAAATTATTTATAAAAGTACCAAGCAATAACCTCATTCATTATAGGAAACACCTATGCCATTCACTCCATCCAGTTTGGCATTGTTGTTGATTTACCTGTTTTCTGTGAAAAGCTGTCACAAAATTTTATTTACAATTTTTTTGTAGTATTTTCACCACTCTCTATTACTGCATGTTATCCATGACAACTGATTCCTAGGTATTCCAAAAGGAAGGATTTTGCTGCACAAAACATTTTTTCTCAAATTTATCGCTACTATAGCTAGAACAGAAGAGTAGGGATAAAAACTTTCAAAGGGAACAATGTGAAATAAATTCATATGGGCTCATTTTACAAGTATTATTGTTCAACTGTAGAAAGCTGACTGTTTTCTTTTGATGTTGCACAGGTTAAACTAGTTTAACACATCTGAAAGCAAGCCATCTGCTTTCTTGTTGCTTGCATGTTTGAAGCTGGGTATGCTTATTAACATATATTCGTGTTCATACTAAATTAATACTAAAAGATTTTTATTACTGAGAAAGACTGGAAGTCTTACTTTTCCATCAAGATTCCCTGTGAAGAAACTGTACATAGTATTATTACATAATAAGAAAATATTTTTTACTACTATCACTACTTAATAAAGAACTCTTTGAAGAGCAGAGAATACACCCAAATCCTTCCAAACCTGAAGTAAAGGCAATGGGAAGAAATGTAGCCCAGAATCCTGCAAAATTTATGGTGAGCCAACAGAAGCAGCTCTTTGGTTTCATATTTGCAGCCTCTGTGTAAGATGCTGGTATGTCAGGCCTCATGTTGCACTGTTCCCTTGACCAAAGACTACTGAGACTGGGTGAAATTTGCCATAAATTTGCAGTTCAGCTTGTAGCAATGGGGGAAATCTGAAGAAAGGGAAAATTGAGAGGCAAATGAGCCCCCCAGCAGAACTTGCAAAAGTACAAAGAAGAGCAGAGACTTCAAAATCACATTATTTATGTTTGGATAATTTATTTCCCACGAGCTCCTAACATGACTGCCTGTTGAAATAATTTTTTGTTACTCTACTGGAAGGAAATGTCAGTTTTCCATGGGTAGTATAAATTTGAAAACCCACCCAGATAAAACAGGTGCTAGCAGTCCTGCTGGGAGATACTAAGTGCATTCTGCTGACTTGCTGTTGCACGTGGCCTGTTACCTCACCCAGATGCAAGATACATTCCATTTTTCTATGGAAATTATAACACATTTCAGGGTGTTAGGCAGAATACGCTGACATGCACACACACATTCAGCTGAACTAACTCCTCATTATAAAATAATTTAAGGAGCTTTTAATAAAATAACTATCAGTGAACCATGTAACATCACTCCAAAAAACTGTTCCAAACACAGCACCAACTTTGCAATAAGAGACCATATATGAAAATTAAAAACTGGTTTACTGGAGGCATTTGGGGAGAATTTTACCTTGAAGAATAATAACTACTGGTATGTAGAAGGCCTCCCAGGCAAAAATTTTTAGGAAATGATGCTGGAGTTATTTAATTATTATTGTTTGAAGAAAGGATGATGGTGTTATTTAAAACTGAAATACCTTCCACTTCCTTTTCCAACAGACATTAAGGAACAAGCACATCAAATTCTTCCAACATGCACTCCAAACACGAAATATGACCAGCAAACCCAGAAATGTGAAAACAAATTAACTTCTCAAATACTTGGAGAATTCAACAGACATATGTACTGACCTGCTGATAAAAGAATGTATGAGGTCACTGTTGAGGTCAGAGTATGAGCCAGGGTGTGTATTATTTTTAAGAAAATTCTACAGTGGGAAATTGATCCTTTTTGGCACATATTATTTTCAATCCTGTCAGGAACATGAAAGTGACAATTGGTGTTGCAGGTTTTTCACCTAGGTCCTGACTTGGTGCTTGGAAAGCCCTGGGTGAATGGGAGATAATCTGTGTAATGCCAAATGCAACTTGGTGTATTTTTTGTTTGTACACATCAAGTTAATGAACAATTCTGTTATTCTAAATAGAAGTACTAATCCTAAACATAATTTTCAGATGGCCAAACAGATCATTATGAACATCTGCTGGCCATTTCTATATATAAAAAAACCCCAAACCTATCCACAAACACCCCAAAAAACCCCATAACAGAAGAATGCAAAATTTTACTCTGTTTGTCTATACAGTGGTGTGATCTTGTTTCTCTTGTCTGCCTTTTTTACCCACTCTTCCTTCTGTGTCTTGCCTGAATTTGCTCTACTCATTTCCCTGCAGTAGTGTCTACAGCAGACATCGTGAAGCACAAAATACAGCAATGGTAATTTCTGAAGTGTTCTTGTGCTGCTGTCGTGGTTATAATAGAAATTGTGAGAAAAAATTGTTGGATTTTTTGTTGGAATACAGTGCTGTATTTGTTGCTGAATAGACTCCTGAATTTAGTTTCAGAAAACTATGAAAGCATTTCAATATCTTCTATGACTTTCTTAGAAAGCTAAAATATGTCTTCACAGCAGCATGGATCAAAAGAGAAGACTAGGCAAAAGTTCTCTTCCAGAGTCTCAAAGTAACTCCCTGCTTCAGCGCTCTCATCTCCGCATGCCTGTTGCCCCCACCGCCGTGAAAGAGCCCTACACATGCACTAAGAACACAAAATTGAAGATAAATACTACCCTGGGAGGACATTTTTAAGGCAATGATAAAAGGGACTCTGTTTAAACACAGTGTTTTTTAAAGCAATGCATCACTTCAGCGAGCCTGTCTACAGTCTTATTTTAGTTGTGCAACACTTTGGAGTCAGCAAGGTACCAACGTCTAAATATTTATGGAACTTGGCAGCCTCCAAATATGGGAGGGCAATGTGAAAATGCATGCTTCTTTAAAATAGAGGAGTTTCTCTCCATTAGGTCAAAAGACAGTCTACAACAGTGTGTTCATTTACTAGATTTAATTAAACTTTGAAAGCATTCCAGTTCTCTCCTTCACTACTATTTAGTACATAGCAACTTCATTTAGCTCACCAAAAAAAGCAGCTTTTAGAAGTAAGGGCAATTACAACTAGTGACAGGATGAATCCTTAAAAAGATACGTAAACAGATAAACTACTGGGCATTTCACTGCATCTCTTCAGCTTTTCAAATGGAATCCATCCAGATGCACTTTATGCTTTCTGAATGCTCCCTCTTGACTACACCAGAAGTCATAATACAGCATGTGCAGGAGAGACACTAACAATTTCTTATCAAAGACAAATGTCTTCGATTTTATGAACATTCTGATTTTTTTCAATTAGATATATTTCACATATTACCTGGAAAAATGTTTATGGAACACTGAGCTCATCAGAAGAAAAAATATAAAAATACTTTAAGATACTCTAAAATCCAGCTCAGAGATTTCTGTAGATTGAAAGTTACGTGTCTGGTCTTCCATCTGGAACCTTAAGTCCTCAGGAAACTATATGCAGGAGAGAACATAAGTCACTGATTTTGATTTATGTTTAGTCTTCATTTTACTGGCTTAAATTGAACTAAGCCCTGAAAAACAAGACTCAGATTCAGGCTCTCACTTTTGTTATGTGAGCATTGCATTTTATACCATGTTTAGCATACTATACATTGAAATATCAGGTCATGCTGTATGTTTTCATACCATGATTATAAATGACCTACAGAGTTGCCCGTATCTTTGGTACGTGTGCATAAGCATGGGAAGCATTTTCCATGTTTTCACAGGATCTTGTGTCTAGATTCTCAGTCAAGGAAAACAAAAGCACCTGGAACCACAGAGGCAATGGGATATCTGCTCTGAAGTTCAATAGGAACGGGATTTTTTCTTGATTTCCTAGACAAATGTTATAATAGAAACACCAGAAGTGCTTGAGGCTATGAAATAAGGCCTGAACAAGCATTCACTGCTTGTCACATCACTTCCAGTTGTAGCCAAAAAGTGTTAAGTGTAGGAGGAAACAATGCTTTAAATAGTTATCAAAGTGTGCTCAAGTTCCAAAATACAGCCAGTATTACTTGAAAAGTAAGCATTTACTGGGCTTTGGAGAGAACACCTATTTTCAAATATGCTAATTCATACCATGTAACAATATAAATCTATCAAAACTGTTTATGCTAAGAAATCCAAGAAGAAGCCTCATATATACAAGAACTGTGAAAATACCCTTGCACATAGGTTAACAGTGAACTGTTGTTGCTTCTCTGTCTATGAACTGAGAGCTTTTACAAAAAAACACCTTGATTTAAAGATATTACTGGGAAGAATTACTGAGAAAATCGTGAGTGACAGGCAAAACAGCCCACTAGGCTTGGATGATGTTGGTTATGTGTGCAGTTAGAATACACAAAACTGTAGCTATCTAAATTCATAAGCTGTTATTTATTTCACATTCAAATAAGTCTCAGCTCTCAAGTGTGGAAACCCTGGGATAAAGAAAATTCTTGTGGTATTTTTTCCCTAGAGGGAAATGTCATTGGTACGCTCCCATTGTAGTTCCAGAGACTCTGAAGAATCAAGAGGTATGAATAATTCAAACAAGGTTCCAATTAGTTGACAATACAAGCCTAAACAAAGCATATTCTAATTATTATAAAATTAAAGACTGCCAAAAGCTACACGCTAAAATACAAACATATTTCTGTTTCAGGAAGGCTGTTCAGATTCAACTTTTAGGACTTCACAGGATTGGTGGTGGTCAGGATGCCACCTGAAAGAATTGACAAGAAGTGCATAGGTAAACAAATGCCTTAAGTCAATGTGAACTCTTCAAAAAGCAAAAAATAATTGTGATCAGGTTTGAGACTGAATATAATCAAGGCCTAACAAAAAAAAGTGATTTCTTGGGCTGACTCTGATACTGAGCCCTGCCCAGACGAATTCATGTCCAGACACTGGGCCAACTTAAAATAAGTTCAACTTAAAATAAGTATAGCTCTGATTTATGTCATATGATCATCTGTTGATCATATGGTCAGCAGACTCCTCAGACTGGGAGTGGTTTAAATAATTCCTGCACATCAGAAAGCTGCCAAATAGATTAACATATTTATACTATTTATTTCTGCTGAAGCAAAAATGCTTGTACTGTATTCTAACTATTTGTGTATTAAGTTTCAGGTCACGGTAGATTTATACAGACAAGTTACATAAAATAAACCAAATGTAAGAAGATTTTGTTAATATTTTAATTAACCTGATCAAGAGCATTTACATGAGAAGGGATTAGTTAATGCTGTTGAAATAAGCAGCTTTTGTGACAACTCGCCTGTTCTACTGCTAGCTTAAGCCAATCTACTTTTGTACCAATCTACCTTAATAGTATTGCTTACAGTAGGGTCACCAGCTGTAATAGAGTTTATAATTAGAGTTAGCATCAGTATTTAAGTCCACTTCAGTGTGACCAAAATCTTTACTAACACAGAGTTTCAGCTGCCCAAGAGTACCTCATGCCATTCCAGATCAGTTGGATCTGTAGTCTGCTGACAACAACAGCACTTTGGCAGAGCAGTAATTGAAATCAATGAAAAAAACATGCCTACTCTGTACCCGGTCCCATGGCTGCACACAAGATTATATGAGCCAGCAAAATATTTCTGAGAAATCCAACATGCTTCGTTTTGACATGTCCTGAATAAATGGTGATTGCAAAAGTAGTGCATAAATAGATACAGGCAAAGAAGTACCCTCTAATCCCCCTAACACAATAAATTTAGATATTGGGGAAAGAGGAGGAGAATGGAGAAAAAAAAAATTACCAGGGTCATGAGTTCCTGCTAAGTCACCTCTTGCATTGCCATTCTCAGAGAGGGAATATTGACCTGATGGACCACTGCTCTGATGCAGCAGTGCATGCTCATTCGTGTGTGCCAGCAACAGGGTACTGGGGAGAGGCTGTAGGTGGAAGGGATTTGCAACAGCGTTCAAAGAAGAGTTTATTCTTTGAGCATAATTACTGCCAAGTAAAAAAGCAAGGTTAGATGGGTTAGGGTGCATAACAGTTAAGGAACTCCAAAATGGTAAGTCTGTAAAAGACACTGTAAAATCAAACAGATTTGGCATTCTTTCCATGAAACAGGCTAGCACTTAGCTGCAGCAGATGTAGGCAGCTCCTGTTCCAACAAAGATCAAGGGCAGAATGAGAAAATACATCTGGACTGACCATAGTAGTTTCAGTATGCACCTACTTGCTATTATTTCTTTTCATTTTCTAACATAATGGTATTATGGTCTCAAAGTAATTCCATATTACAGAAAAAAACTTTTTCTGTCATCAAATTTTACTTTCTAGCAGGAGAGTAGAGGGAGGTTGTGAAGCCTTTTTTTTTTTTTTTTTAATGAGCTTAACAATTACCAATATAGAAGAACTGGATGGGGTTTGTTACCACGTTGATTTGTAATTAACACACTACATTGTTGGGACATTCTATGTTTTACTTCATTATCCTTCTGTCTTGTAGCCTCTTTGCTAAAAGGCCAAGCTCTGAAATACTGGGTATGTATAGCTGTTAAAAGATAATTCAGTGACAAAGCACCGTCACATAAGTACAATGTACCACACAATACCTCCAAAAGCTTGACAATTTGTTGGACAGTGTTTATTTTAATTTTAAGCACATGTGAGTAACATGAGAGTGCTTAAATTTACAAGAAAGAAGTGTGTCTTCTTCCTTCCCTTCTGCAGCTGAATTCACAATGCAACCCCTGTTCCACGCTAACATTGCTAGTTACAATTCTTTTCCTTTTCCATTAATTACAATGGAAGCCACAACTTGCTGCTTTCTGGCACCCTCTGCTGCTGTACGCATTACACCACAGACAGCATTTTATGGACAGTTGCACAGTTCCTGTATCTCCATTAAAACATCTCACCAGTAGTTCGATTTCCCAGCGCAACCAAATAAAAGATGATAATATTCACACTTTGTGTGTGCCCACATTTATTGTTTGCAGATGTCGATGTTTAAATCTGAAAAATATGTCTGGTACCTCTTTTCTAAACTTAACCTGGTCTCACCCTAAGGAACAGAGGGAGTAGCACTGACAACACTGGACAACAGGGGCCATCTCAGCTTATCACAGATGTCCAGAAAATAATACAGTTCATCAAAGCTCCCAGAATTTTTAAGCCCCCACAAATCTTTGTTCAGAAATGAGAGGCAGGGAGAACGGATATATGCCTTTCATAGTGAATAAAATCATTGGGAGTTCATGAGAACTACACAAGGTTCTTCACATGGACGCATGCCCATGTGTGTGCACTACACATCAAAACTCCAGCCCACGTTGTTTCTTGGGAGTCTTGAGTGTTACTGAAGCTGCAGAACTCACCGCTGTCAAGATAGGAAGTGACAGGTTATTGTAGGAAGAAGGATGTGTGAGAGACTTCGGGACTCATCTTCAGTCTTTAGTGAAAAGTCTACCTCTCTGAGAAAATACAAGGCTTTGCAGACATGAACAATAACATTTCCTAACACACAGCACACAAAATTGTAAGACAATCTAAGAAGTATTGTAAAGGGAGCAGTTAGAAAATCTTTAAATGGAAGTAAGAAGTCTTTGACTATAACCATGAGAGAACTGGCATTTTGCCACAGTTCCAAAATAATCAGACATTTGATAAAAATCTAGAAAGCTGACAAAATCCCCAAATTACCCCAAAGCCTTGTTTGGATATACTGTAAAATAAAACCACTTCAGAGACATTGTTTATTTTCTTGTTCAGTTTAAATATGCATTTTTGCTGTTCAGCTAAACATCACGCACTTTCTTCTCTATTTTTAAATTTGGTAAACATTCTAGACATTCCTAGTATTTATAACATATTCTTCCTATAGAAGATGATAAAAATACACCATCATGAAGCACATATATTTACTGTAATCCTCCTGCTGCTATCCTGGGAAAAAAGTATTAATGTCTACAACCAACAGGTGCTTTCTAAAGTGCACGTCATAGTCAATTTGTGTGTATGTATTTTAACTGTCTGTTCATGATAAGACTTTTCAGTGCATTTCTATTAATGGAGATTTCAAGGCCATTTATTCATAATCTCTTTGTCTAAGCACCTGTATTAAAAATATATATTTAATCAATTCCAAAACTTCAGCTAATGGTCACATGACATTTTTGAGTAAAACAACCCCAACACCCAGAAAATTGAATGGGGTAGAAAGCTAACTACAGATGGGGGGAAATGGGGGGACTGGCCACTGCCTCTCTTCAAACAATAAATACTTCAGAGTGTGTGACCCACTAGTCTTCATGAATAAATTACTACATTATTTCATCCCTGCATATCCCCCCAGTACAGTTTAACAGAGTGAGTTTCTGATCCCTGACAAACACAGTTGAGGGAGAAGAGATGGGTGAGATGATCATGCCTCAGAGACATGGAAGTACTGGCATATTCCAGATACAGCTTAAAGGGAGGAGGGTCTCAAGGAATTGCAGGGACAGAGGGTAGGATTTTGAAGGGAAATAGTCAGTTTTAAGGAACTAAAAGACATTTCTGTGTTCAGCAATCTTGGTCTACAGAAACAAAATGTGCATAGCCCTAATCCTACCCCTAACCAAGCAAACTCATTCCTAACCTAACTTCTCAATAGATTTAATGGATACTGATATCATCACAGTATAAATACTTCTTATGACATGATTATTTCATTAACATCTAGATGAGTTATTCTCATGTGATTCCACACATTAATAGGACAAGGAATCTGTAAGCCTGAACAAAAAGGCTAATAATCGCATGTGATTTATACTTAATGAATAATGTACTTCTTCCAGCCTAGTGAAATAATATCCAGGATGTGTTCCTGTGGCATTTTCTTTTATGACTTCAGACAGTCAGATGCGAGTGACTCAGGGGAATATGCATCTCGCTGCCTGATGCAAGTGAGTAACTCTGAGCTGTTCTGTGAGGAGGGATTGTCATAAATCCTGTGGTTCTTTTAATGCCCTCTGATCTTCCCTGCATGTGAAGAGAACTGCTTGTTTCCGTACAGAATAAAGAGATCTAACAAAAAGCCAAACCAGAATCAAATCATATAAAAAATGTGATGATTTGGTTGCCTTCTCCTGCCCTTCCTTTCCAAGCCTGTAATATCATTAGGCAGGATGGATGAAGTTTCCCATCCTTTATTCTCTACTATATACCACAGCAGTTCTCTCATCCTTTCCTTAGCTTCCTCTTTCCCTCACAGTAAAAACATGTTTGGAGTCCCACAAAAAGGCAACTGTTAATCTGCTTGTCTGTTCAGTTCTCACCCATCTGTATTTTCTCTTCCATTTCTAGATTTTTTAGAAATTTTAGTTTGTTCACAAAAGCATTCAGAATTACTACTCTGCCTGTTCCACACTAAACTAATTGGACTCTCATCTTACTCAAACTGGCTATGTTAACATTAATAACCTCTTTTCAGCAAAACTTGGCACTAAAATTTCAACATCTTCACCCTTGAATGTCAACCATCTTTAACATTAAATTCTTTAACCTTATGCTTACAAAAATTCTGCCCTCTTCCCTTTCTTTATTCCCTCTATTCATAGCCACAATTATTCCCACAATGTATCCTTACATCGACCCTCATTATTCCCTTTCATTTTTTCTTTTGGAGTACCACACACCTCTGGTTTTGATAGTCTCATTTTCATTTTTAATCTAGTCTTTATGTCAAGTTAATTTCATCTGCAAACAAAAAATAAACTTCAATTTCTACACTGATGAAGGGGATGTTACTCCCTGTAACTATTCTTCAATTTGCGTTACCTATTTTTATATTCACACTGTAGATATACCTAAATGCACTGTTGCTAGCCAGAGGATTTTTAAATTTTGTAGCACACAGAAAAGCCATGGGCCTCATATAAAGCATACAAAAGTTTATAAAAAGGGTTTGTTGATGTCTAAACCAAAGATGGAAAGTCCAGTCTTGAAGGTCAGCTTACAAAATTTTGTTCTACACTTATGATTCACAATTCAAGGTTTCAAAGGGTTTACTTCACTCACCAAAATGTTCAGTGCACCAAGCAAACTAAAAGCAGTCAGGTATAAACTGATGCTCACTATGGTTCAAGAGAGTGGCCATTCTCCCACAGATGCCAAATGAATTGTAAACGCTCCGAAGCCATCTTGTATAATATACGCTGTACAATGGATTGCAAGTGACTGGATGTGTTGAACATGTCCAAGAAAGTCTTCCTTGGAACAGCTGAGGACAGTCACTGGGAAAGCACATGGGACCTACCATCAACAATGGAAAATCTGAATATGTATCGTTGGGGAATGTAATTTCCTGCATAGATAAACATCTGTTTAGATTCTTTGAAAATGGAGATCTATCAGCCTTGCCTGGTTCAGTCCAGAGCTGCCACTGTTACAAGGTAGGAGAGAACAGCCTGTAAAAAGAAGTATTTGTCAGCAATATGGCTCAATGGGTATTTTACCCACTCTCCAGAAATAAGAGTTGTATTAAGATTTACTCTGCCAAACCACAATAGCTGGATTCAGAAATGAAGAATTAACTGGTAAGTAAATCCTTGGGGAGAAGGGACACCAAATAATGTTTTAAGCTGTGCATTACCATGACAAATTCTTCCCAGGGAATGGGGAGCATGATATTTCTGCCACCATTTACAAAGTCCAAGGAAGAACTGCAAGTGCTGGGAGCTGGGTAGCATGTGGGGACAGGCTCAGCTACACAGAGGGCAAAATATCCCCATAAAACTCTTCTCTGGATGACACGCTGGCTTTAGGCCGCATGAAGGTATGGACAATGTGGGCAGTTGTCAAGAGCAACTTGAAGCCCTTTGATCCATTTTGTTGTCCAAACTCTGCCTTCATCAATGAGAACAGAAATCTAAGTGTGGGCTTTTAACTAAAGCAGATCAGGGTCTGCTCCAAGAGGTAATACTTCTCCAAGATGAGAGGGTCTTTTACTTCACCCGAGGAAGCCCATAAGAGAAAGCTGTTGTAACACAAACATGACTGCTCGTCTCCAGTGAGACCAGGTCCTTTGCAATGCACCTGGCAGAGAGTAAGACCTGCAGAGCAGAAGGGAATTTTAAGGTGATACTGGAAATTCCCATGCTAAGTGCACACAAGAAGGAAGAAGGTATGGCATTCAATCTGTATTGCCAGGAAGTTGACAGAATAGATTTCTCCATTCTGTGCATTTCTCATGCTGGTACACATGCTGTGTACAAAATGTAACGGCCCTATGTACTGATTTTGATGCTCTACATTGAAAACTCCTCTGGCAAATAAAAATAGGTATTCATATTCCTGATGTGGGCTTGCCAAATAGCCAATTACCTGGATTACAATAACCTAGAATACAGGAATAGCATTACTGGAAGGAAAATCTTGTCTCTTTCTTTGTTCCACATCTGAATATTCTCATCAAAATTATCTTTCTAAGCAGTTGACAGTGCGAGCAAAATTTTAATCTTCCTCTGATCCTTCCCAGAGAGTTCTTTACCTAACACCTGGGCATATTCTTCGTCTGAGAGTACCGTCTTGTGTTCCATTCACCTATGCACACCAAACCTGCACACCTGACAAAACTGGAGTCTTTTATTCCCTTCTATTTTCATCAAAGTGGTAGCAGACAGTCGTGAAATCTGTGAAGATCCACTGGTTGTGGGGATCACACAGGTGTCACTGTGGGAAGAAACTGGCCTGAACAGGAAAGGAGCTGGGATTAGTATTCAAAATTTAGATTGAATTTCCAGTTGTAAGGGACCATATTTCTACACTTAGCCAAATTTCTGTATATATTGCAAGATGTCACACTTGTGTGGAAGGCTCACCTGGAGCTGCTCCAAAGCACCGAAAGTGTACCCTGAATCCATAAAGCCAATCTCACCAACAACTGCAGCAGCAAAGCCAAAAGATTCTTAACACAGTTCAACAC
Source organism: Eurypyga helias (assembly GCF_000690775.1). Lineage (NCBI taxonomy): Eukaryota > Metazoa > Chordata > Aves > Eurypygiformes > Eurypygidae > Eurypyga > Eurypyga helias. The sequence goes on along the minus strand of NW_010225150.1, from coordinate 33,806 downwards.
TGTACAGACAGCAAGATCTCACATGTGGGCCTACTTGACAGTGAACGTAGGGATGATATTTTCAGGCTTCTTCTTCCTCAAAGAGTTCCACATAACCATACCCCACATATTTTTATATGGAATGCTATGGCCTTTAGTAGAACCTACAATGCTTACTTTATATAAAATTATTCTGTTTTTCACAAAGGCATTTTGGACACAGAATTCTAAAACTGACATTCCCACCCTTGGCTATTGACATTCCTGGATACCGAGAGGTGCTACTCAACAGTGTCTGCCCAGCAGATCTCTCAGAGGAAGTCTGAAGGCAGGTGTCTATACTGAAGGGAATTGTCCATGCCCTCAGCACGTTTTCTGTGTGTCACACTTTGCAGTTGAAGTATCCACCTATTCATCCTGTCCTGTCCACAGGCTGACTCCCTGATAAGACAACATCGGCATGCACCTCATCCTCCTGCAATCTTGGCTTCCTCCAGAGAAAAACTCAAGCATATAAGCAGACAGGGATCCACAGGAAGCTTTTGTGGGACTACAGGAACACTGTGAAGATATACCTACCCAATAAACTACAAAGGAGTGTCTACAAGTATAGACACGGTCACTTTGTCCTACTCCACACACTTCTTAACTACATCACAGAAAGTTCTCTCTATCCCAACAATGTTCCCTGGTTAAGCAGAGACTCCTTCACTCACTCCACCTTCTTCTTGTAAAATTACACAATTTTTATTCATACACACAGAATATAGCAAAATTGCTGGCATTCATATGGATTTTTCTGAAATATTTTCAATTTATTAACATATTTTAAAGGCCTTATTAATGAAATCAAGTACAATGTTGTGGAAATTATCTTATTAGTGCTGCATATAGTCACATTGATTCCCACAGATACATTGCTACTCACTCAAAGACGGTGTCAGCTCTGTTAACTGCAGTTTTTTACTACATGTTCATATCCATTTGGCAACGTGCTACAGCTCCAACACCTTTTCCAACTCCCAGATTTCCAGGATGTTGTAAGCAAGACCTGTATTTTTGTTGAACTCAACTCCCTCTGTTGGACTGCAGCATGTCTGTATCCTAAACTATAAAAATTACCTTCAAAGCATACCTTTGGTTATATAAACTGGTAGAAAACTAGGTAAGTACCAAAGACAAGACTGACAAAATGAAAAATAACCTTCATTAATGCACATAACTACATTTAGAGCCTTTTAATAAGAAAGGTCTCCCCAGCGCTTTAATAGCTATGAGAAAACCCCTGCTACCAACTACAATTAAGGATGCTTTCCTACATAGAAGTATACTGGCATTGACAGTTCTCACAGAAAGTAGCAAAAGCTACTTCTATGCAAGTAAAACCATCTAATAAGACAATGTCAATATGAAGGAAATATCAGCTTGAAAAATAATATACTTAAAGTTTTAGGCAACTTCAAATTTATTTTATTATATATGCAGCTGAAAGCACCATAAACTGCAAGAGGAAATAATAATAAAAAAAACCCAAACCATTAGTTTTGTAAAATTCTCAAGGGGAAATGCAGCATATATCATCATAAAATAATTTTCAGTCCAAGACTTTTTGATTTTCATGCGTTTCCTCTGACAGCCCCAGGATGGATTAAATTTGATACTCTGTATGCTTACTATATGTTTGATATGATATGTTTAGAGACAAAACACTGGAGATCTTCCAGTACATTTTTCCAGTACATTCAAGAAGAAAAAGTATCTGAATTCTTTCACTTTGGACCATTACAGAAAAGCCTTATAACATTGTCTACCCTGGACATTATCCTGCTTTTTCTAATGATGGGGGAATTACATCAGAAATTAAAGAAACAAATGGCTTATAAAACAAGCAGAAAAGAATTAACTTTTGGTTGTGTGTAAAGGTAATTCCTTGAAAGATCATTATCTTCTAAAAGAAAGATGATTTCTTTAATTGATAGGCTTAATGAATAATTCATATAAGGAAAAGATAGAAATAAATGTGGTATTTTTTTCCATTGAAGAGCTTGAAAAAGATGATGAAAAAAGAAAGCTGAAGTGCCATATTCCTCCTTGAATGCATAGCTGTGAAGAAAAAATAGGCAAGGCAAGGAGAAAGCTCTATATGACACTGTAGACAGACAATGTGAATTATTATACACAGTTTTAAATCCTTATTATCTTTATTAAAACCATTCATAAGGCCAAAATCTTTACACCACAGTATATTTACCCAGAAAACAAGAAAATTCTGCCAATTCTCTTACAAGTATCATTTATTTAAAGAGATTTGAATATGAAATAATTTATTCCCCGGTACATCTCTACTTCTCAAATTCTGTGTGTGACACCAAATGTGAGAACATAATGACAGCCATAAGGATCCTGGTAAAGCTAACTATGCAGAAACTGGATGCTGCTGTGGTTCACAGGTTTTAATTTTTGCAGACTTGGACCTGTGGAGCCAGTTCAACTTGTCTGCAAGTTCTTTATGTATCACTGCCAAGATGAGCACAGAGTGCGAGACATCGCAACAGACCTAACTAAAAGAAAACTAAAAAAAGAAGCATTATATAGATTCTTAAACTAAACATTGAAAGATCTTTACAAATTAAGGCAACAGCTGAATTGAGATGCCTTTAAAATCTCTTGGAAGATGAAGTCATTGGCAAGAAGAAAACCAAATGGTAAGTGGAACAGGAGTTGGGAATATTGGTAGTGATTAATGGTGAATCGATATCAATATAATCTACAGAGAACATATAGCATTTCCCACAGCAGACAATTCATGTCTGTGACCTCTGGCTTCTTTTAAGCTAATAAGATGACTTCAACATCACCTCCTGGGGAGGATATCAAGTGGCAGATGAATAGAGAAAACATTTGTCCTTAATTGCAAGCTATGAGAGCAAGGATCATGAAAACATATGTGAAAGAAAAGGGTGGTGGGATTCTTGAACTTTATAAAATAAAAATATTAAAAGAAAAGCTGTGAATGGATTGTGAATGTGTATACTACAGGACTATCATGTTGTTGTTGTTTTGATGACTGATGTTCTGACAAATCCTGACAGCACATATTGCTACATATTGACATATGTCAAAAACGTAAACCAGCTTTCACCACTTACATTTTTTGTCTGCTTATTACAAACATCCCAGAGTCCACTGCTACAAGCAGAAGAGAATTGGCCTATCACTAACTGAGTGGGCTAAAATAATCAAGCACTGACAAGGGAATGTACCTGAAAATGCAGTAAGATAAGGCCTTCAGCTAGGCCAGATCAGCACACAATCCAAAGGAGACAAATGGAGAGCAGACTCAACACCGGGGGTCTCCAGGATGCTTGAAGAGGAATGCTGGCAAATCTGAACTATTTCAGCACCTGTACATTTTAAATTTCCTAGCTCAGACAAAGACATCAACAGTGTAAAACTGGTATGTCAAAAGGTAGGAATATAATCTGATATATCAGACTGAAGAGTGACTGAATCAAAGAATGATGAAAAAATATATCCTGTTTCTATCAAGTTAAAACAACTAAACCTGATGCCTTAGCACTGTGCAAACTTTGATATATGACTATGTACAGGTGTGTTTGAAGCACCTGGTTTCAGACCAAACACCTGAGACAGTCTTGCTGAACACAGACATGCTTACTGGAGGAAGGAGATGGATACGAAGAGATTCCCACAGGTACTACTGCAGCATGGGCATGCACTGACCATGCTTCCCTCACAATTGCAGTGGAGCTATACACGAGATCCAGAATCCCTATGACACGTAATGATTTACTTATCAACAGGGAACGTACACAGATGATGTCGCTTCAGAGATGTAAACATTGCTAGAGTAAATAATATTCTCTGCATCTCAGCTTTCTCTCATGGAAATGAAACTCCACAGACATGAGAGCAGTGGGTCCCTGAGAAATCCTAGATGGCCACAAACCACTTACATAACCTTGGGAAATCATATCACTTTTCTGTGCTTTTGTCTCTTTGAGTTTGCCTTGTCTGTCTGGAGTAGCAGGTTTTAATGGGATTAAAATGGAAGGTGATTATCTCTTGATCTGTGTGTGTAATAGTAGAGTTCCACACTGGAGTTCCCAGCGTTCTCAGCCGGGGCCACTAGGTGATGCTGTAATATGAGTAATTAAAATAATAACTATTATTAAGGAAATTGCATATATTATTACTATGGACTGTTTCAAAAAGCCTGAAAACCAGAGAAAAAACTTACTTTAAACCTGTACATTTTTTGAAAAGTAGGAACCAGAAAACCCAATTACTCATTTCACTAGCACTCAAAATTTTTCCTTTCACTTTTTGCAGCTTTACAGGAAAAAGCAGCAAATACCTTCCCCCTTTAAAAAATGCACTAAATAAATGCAATTTTGTTTTCTACTCCACTTCCACTTTTAAGCCCAGCTTCAGCAGTTTGCTATTATGCAAGCTCATCCAAATCATTACACTCTAAAATCCTTGCCAGTAACACAACTGTGCACTTTACTCACGTACTATTTGGATGTGAACAGAAAGGCAAAGTCCTCAGCGTGAAGGAGCATGACTGGAATGCATGGTGATGTTATACTGAGGCTCAGCTTTTGTACCTGTCAGTTCCACAGCCTTATAAGGAGGCTTTATCTTACTAAATGTAGTTGACTAGCCATAAACACAGTAAAAGATTAATAAGATTCCACATGAATCACAGTCACAAAATGCTTCTTGCCTGAGAGTATTAAAATGTCTTTAAGCAGCTGCCAGCTATAGCTCAGAGAGCTATATGACTAAAGTTCTATTTCTGAAAGTCTTGGAGTCAGTGCATCAAACTGGACTTTACAGTGGACAATCCAAAAGGCTATTTATATTCAAAAATAATTTGGCAAGTCTTGTTCATCAAGCCAGTTTTCCAGACACAAAGACTCCACTTAAAAATTTGTTCTTGGATTTACTGACCTTAAAAATGAAGTTAAATGAATTATCTGGATCATCAGAAGAACAGTCCTGCTAAGGCAGTTCTGGATTAATTAGAAGTGATGAAGTTTTGCTGCTTGAAGTTTTACTTCAAGACGCAAGGTTAGTGAGCACAGAAAAGAAGTGACAAACACTAAGCACACGTGGAAAAAAAAGTACCAGGAACGTTATATGAGAATTAGGACTTTATGATAAATATGGGAAAGAACATTCTCAGTTTAAATAAATCATTATTAAAAAGCATTATAGGAAAGCACAGAGGTGCCAACACAGACTAAAAATATATTTTGTTCTTACCATTTGAGACTGGCTCCGGGGACAGCCATTGATATCTTCAACCTTTTCATTTGCTAAACAAAAGAGTGAGGAAAAAACAGAAGTAAACAATTAGATAAAACTTTCTTTTCCACCCCGTGGTAAAAAAAAGAAGAAAAAAAAAGGCACCTCAAAAAAAACAAAGAAAAAACCGGAAGAGCAGAAACGACACAGCAATAAAGTGCACAGGGTTTTGTTGACACAGAGCTCCTTTCTAAGTAAAGCTCAGTTGTACAGTAACAACACTCTTGTTAGCAGCAGTTGCTTCCACATGCCAAATCATGCAAAGGGGGAAGTGCGAAGGAGGTCGCTGCTAATTCTTCAGCCCCTGCAAAATAACTGCTGACATGAAATCTTCCACAATTGTCTTTGCAGGGTCAGGATACAGTTTCAAGGCATCCCAGAAAGTATGAGCCACTCCAACTTACAAAATGCACACATGGGAGACATATGGTTTAATGGAGCATTCATTTCTGACAATTCAAAGTGTGTAAGATACAGTTCTGGCCATTTAAAGTATGGTTAAACAGCCACTTCCAAACATGCTCACATAAACATATTTTTTAATTAAGACAAGGATGAACCACACAAATATCAGAGACATATGGACCCAGTCAAATCGTATTATTCAGGGTTCATCTTATTGTTAAATACATTCAACTTGAATTATATATTCCCCCATGCAAAGAGTCAGTTTGCAGTGCTTCTCTCAGCCCTGGTCTTACCGATGATCTGGATGATTTCTGCTAGCAGAACTCCATCTGCAATGTCCTGTTGCAAATCCTTGATCAACCGCTTGTGGCCAGATTTTGCTAGGTAGTGGTTAGCCCAGTCAGTGTAAATCTGCAGAGCGGGGTGGGGGGAGAGGGGGGTGCAGGGGAGAGAGGGGGAAGAGAGAAAAGACAATAAAAATTCTTAAAACAAATGTTGGCTTGCACACCAGAACTATTCTGGATCACATTCCGATTTAAGAAGTCAGCACCAAAGGAAACAAGTTTAACGTTGTGTTTTTTGCCTTTTTTTTTAAAAACAAAACAAAACAAAAAGCCATGCCCTTCCCCCTGCCATTCTCTGTTTTATTTTAACTTCAAATGATTCAGGCTGTCCATGAAGGTTCAAACTTGCTGTGACCAAGCAAAATTCCCCTTATGACTGTAAAGGAAACTCCTCTCGTAAATCAGTCACATCTACCGCAATTCCACCTCCCACCGTGTTTCCACCTCTGCGCACACCCCACCACCAACTTTCACACTTCGGGGCTGCCTAAGAGAAAGTGAGAGCAGAGACGCGTGCCTGCGTTTTGGTAACAGTTCATTGGGTTGTCGCTGCTGATCCCGTGCCTGACGATGCCCCTCCAACACTTTCTGCAGAAATCTCCATGTCCCACCCCACAGGGACATGTCATTTGTCCCCTCGCCTACGGTTCAACGTGCCATAATGTGCACAGAGGAGACTGAGAGCACCAGATGTACAGTAGTCCCAGTGCTGGAATTAGAGGATATATTCTAGAAATATGCTGCGTCCTTTCTCTGCCAGCAGTGGAGGGGGGAAGGGTGAGACTGAGCAGCCGCAAATGCTTAGCAACAGGCAGCACAAAAATGGCACTTATCAATAAAACATTGGAAAGGACCAGCTGAACTACATCCCCAAAATAAGAGAGAGGTTGAAAGCCTTTCATAAGGCGTGTACGTACACAGAGAGAACACCTTTGGGAACACCTACAGCGTGCACAAAAGGGGAACCAGGTTCACTTCGGGTGAGATGAAGAGGAAGGCACAACTGCACCTAGGTACCAAAGGAAAAGGCACACCCCACAAGGTGCTCACACCACCCTGAGGTGTCCCACGTGCAGAGGCAGCTCGTAGTAGCAGAGCTTGGCACAGGGGTGTCACACAGCTGGAGGCTATCAGTGACCCCCGGCAGCCAGCACTGGCTCCCTTTCACAGGGTGGCCATGGCCTCTGTCCCCACCCCAGCAGAAAGGACTTGTGCAAACCCTCCCGCTGCTGTGGGAGGTTACTGCTGAAAGAAGGCCTACATGTAAGACAGCAGCCATGCATAAGTAAATGTAGTATCTAAGGTTTTTTCTCTGCTGAAATTATAGTTTGAAAATGTTGAAACTGCATCTCTTCCATAAAAACTACATGAGCTCACTTTATAAACGTCCTTTTATTTAACCTCACAGACCCTGGGGAGGAAGGGGTCAGAATCCCATTTCGTAAACAGAAAAAGAGAGGTCAAAGCTATTGACTACTTGCTTAGTTCACCAAGGAAATCCAAGGCAAAGCCAGGCTCAGGCAGCAAAACAGATGCAATTCCTAGCCCACTCTTACCCAGAGAATCAACATCCGCTTTCCACCCAGCAAAAGTATCCCAGCTCAGTGCATGCTCACATGCTAAGGACTACTTTGCTATTTGAGTACCTTTGTCACAGGTTTTCTCCTGCACCGTTAAAAAAAGACAGAGTTGAAAGTTACTTGGTCTACTCTGTTTCCTCTCATACTCCTGCAGATGGATCACCAGCTGGTTTGTGCCCTTGAATAGTTTTCTTGAATGCTTTGAACTTTAGGTAACTCCACAACATTAGACTGAGGAAGTGGATTCAGCACTGCCCTAGCCAAAGGATGCTGCGTTAGATGGGACCTTGAATTTCCCTGCTATACCAAGAAGTCTGCATTGGTTACCTGTTTTCACTGACTGGTTTTTTTTTTTTTTTTCTATTCCAGGTGAGTGACATGAAAGGCTCCATTAAAATGTTTTTAAAGCCAAATGTAGCAAAGAAAGTGTTTCTTCAATGCTATAAAATAATAATTGTTAATGTGGAGTGTGTAAAGATTGTATGAACACATATTTAGAACAATATGAAATCGCAATGATAAAAGACACATACCACACCCACAGCATCATGTATTTCTTACTACTAGTATTTCAACTTCAGACATTCTTCTAAATTAGTGTCTCAGAAATATTCCCTGAGCTGTTACTATAAGCAGAACTATTTTCTGTATTCCAATGGAAGTGATCCACTGGAACATACAGAATTTAATACCCACTAATATTATTTTAGGTTAGTTTCATATTACAAATAAAAATACTCTAACAAGCATTTCCTTTTCATTTGTCACACCCACACATAATCTGGTGTACCAATCCTAATTTTGACTACAATTTGAAGTATCCTCACACTAAGCAGCCAGGGAAATTTCATTCTAACAGCTGCTTTGCAAGCATCTAGTATTCAAAGAATTGACTTCACTCACCCATCTCCTTCATAATTTTCTTTTGTCATTAATTTAAAAGTGCCAAATGTAAATAACGTAAACAGTGTTTTGTAAACAAAACTTGATAATTCACATCCTACCAGTGGCCCAAACATTTTACTGACGGTCTGTATTTTGGTAGTTATGCAATGTTGGGAAAAAGTATTGGGAGGCAGTGGTAAAAGAGGATTTTTTTCACTTCAAAAGTATTATAAAATAAATCAAAAAGATGAAGAGATGTTGATGGAGACCATATAGCAGACAACACCCAGCTGGCAGTGGAATGCCACATTTAATTTACTCTTTTTATGTAGGGATTACCACTTGCTTCTGTTTCCCCCCTTCCCCAAAGGATGCCCTTCTCATTCATCTCATTCTTCCAGGGACCCAACTGCACAGGAGTCAGTTGTAAAAAAGGAAAAGCATGTAGATAGACACATGAAATTATAAGAATGTACACATGACCCTGTATTCTTTTTACATTAAATTCTCTGAGTGAAATATCATGAGGAATAGAGAATCCCTCCACCATGGTTTTTAAGTATCAATGTAACTATGCCCCTCTTAGAAATTTTATTTTTATCTCCTCAGGAAAACAAATAGCTCTACTGGGCATCGTCACTGACAATACTCGGTTCACAAAGAACAGAGAAGTCATGCAGAACAGAAGATAAAAAATCAGTAACTTCAAGCCTGCTGTTTATGGGTGCTGCCCTTTCATTGGGTTCTGAGTGCCTCTAAGGAGGAGCTGTGCATGCTCCCCCTCTTCAGAACTAGCAATAGATCATTTTGTCTTGTGCTAATTGTACAGTAATGTTTCCCAAAAATCCTCTTATCTTAGATTTTTCTGGTGAGGCTGTTTCAGAGTAGAATGCAGACATGTGGGTTACTCGTTGCAACACTTCCTCTGGCTCCACGGTTTGCTCCAGTAACCCTGCGTTACAGCTACTCACTGGGCCGGGCTGACTTACTCATTTCCTCTCCAGGCTTCCTCTCCTACCACCCTGCTCTACAGGCACATCTGACCGGGGAGTATTTGACTTCAACCCAGGCTCGGACCGCTGACAACGTATGGGAGAGCTGCCATGATCTGCGACACTGAGGAGCAGTCTCAGCAACATGATAACGGAACAGACCCAATCCTGTGTTTGTGTGGTCTGAGCCCTGTCCTAGTGCCTGGTGACTGAGCTGCTTGCAACACAAAACAGGATTCAGCGGGGCAATCCAAGCTCGGACACAGCCTGCTCATGTTCATGACGGTTTCCCCTAGCATTCCTCAACCACTCGTCATGCTAACCTTCAAGAGAGTAGAGGAAGTAAACTCTGATACCCAAATATAGTTAGGAACTTCACCTCGGTACTTCACACGCAGCTATAAGGAGCACAGTAGAGCTGCTTGGCAGGATCCGTAATGAAACAATACACTTTGTAATGTGGTAGTTTAACAAAGTGAAAAAGAGAGGATCTCATAGGTTACTGCCTTTCTTAGAAAATGCTTTAATCATAAACCGTGTAATTATACATCAAGCAGTGATATAACGCATCCTCTTTAAAAATAATGCAGAAATGTTACCACTCACAATCAATGCCAAGTGGGAAATGTCAGATGGATTTCAGAAGTATAGTCAGCCTAATGCAATAATAACTCATGACACTTCATTAGTGTCTTCCAAAAAATCATCTCAACATGCTTTCCAGGCACAAATGAGATCACCCTATTATTTATTATCTCTGTAGCTGTGGGGAAACTGAGGTATAAAGACTTCCTCAGCAGATTTCTTTTTTTTTTAATGTGGCTCACTCAAGGGCAAACACAGCTGGGAATACAACCCAGATATTCTGAGTTGCAATCATTTCTTCTATATGCTTTTTTATCAGGCAGTTTTATAAATAGGCTTGGTGGGAAAATGCATATTCCAAGAATCAGGATCCTTCTGCATATTTTTGTTTGCTTGCTACAGAATATAGAGTTTCAGATCTGAAAATGGTCTCTTGTTGCTACCGAGAAGATAGCTTTCCATACTTAGAGTACGCCGCTGTCACTCCCTTATGTGCCAGTGCTGCTGCTTAGGAAGAACAACAGTTGCTGCCAACCGAGCTATGTCAAGACCTTGTGACCGATTTCCATGCCATTTAGGAGGATGGTTATATTTGAAAAATATTTAAATATTTGTCCACTATATGAAAAAGTTTCCTTCCCAGATACATGGGAATAAACAGAGAGTATCCAGTTCTCATCACTTGCCCTTTAAAATACTCTCTAGAAGACAACTGTGTCCTCATTCATTAGTATGAAAGAATTGAAAAGCTGTCCCGCAGGGTTGGCTCTCATGCTCTATTGTGTGTAAGATACCATTCTGATATCTTTGGGTGTGGAGAGGCTTTTCAAGAACTCCATATCCCAAAAGGAATCTGTAGGCAACAGCAAGCTTCACACAGGTTTTTCTTTCCTCTTTATCTTGTAGCCTACAAGAGTTGGAGAAATGTAAGGAAAAGTTACCCATTACAACAAATGTCACTAGCACTATACCTGAGTTGCAATGGTTTACAACAATATGCAATACTACTTTTTAGCACATAAGGATTCTGGCTTTTATTCTGTCTTTGGATTATATAAAAAAAAAATTCATAATCATTTTAATTATTAAAAAAAAAAAAGATGGACTAAAGGAAAATTATATTATTAAAAAGTCCTAACATCAGAATTTTAACAGTCAGCCAAAGTGGAAATATGGGACTGTTAACCTAATAAAAGGGTTATGTGACTTCCTACTGCAATGTATTTATTCTGCTTAAAATGTTGCCATTGGAGAGAACTGATAGTTGATAGCACTTAGAGCTTTTCAACCATAGACACTCATTTAAATCATGCTTGTAGAAGAAGAGATTGATGACTAGTTACTGTTGTTCTTCAGTATGCTACAAATTGGGCCATAAGAGCTGTATATCTGTTTCCTGGGCGGTTTTCCAGTGTGTGGCCTACCCTGGATGTTGAATACCCAAGAGAGCCTACATAACAGTCCCAGAGTCCCTGACAAAGAGGATTTGCCAAAGGAGAGGGCATGATCACAACCCTACTTCAATGTAGCTAATTTTGGCTAATAAATTGTGGGTAGCAAAACATATGTTGGAGTGTCCCTGAAGCTGCTTGTATTTATAAAGAGCAGCTGAGCAATGCATTGACTAGTTAGAATAGGGTGAGGAAATCAGATTGCAATGACACGTCTTTCTCCTTCCCACTGCCTCTCCAGTAAGAAAAACTCAACTGGAAGGCAGGATCTGACCTTTTAAATATTTTCTTATTAAAGGTTATTTCTCTGGGTTGCAAAAGAATAATTTATTAGTTTCAGTCCTCGACTTCACAAGGAAAAGGGCTAACTTTGAAAACAATGGTTCACATTTACACTGCCATAAGAGACAGATCAAGCATTCGATTTATGTCCGGATTTAACTGACCACAGAAAACACACTGTGAGTCATTTGCTATAAAGTAAAGCTGGGGTCTGGGGATGGCACTTTTTGTAACCTTAAGCAAATTACATGAGAATGAAAAATATTTACACAATTAAAAATATATGGTCAGAAATTGAAACTAGAATGACTTAATTTATAGTAAGATGGAAGCCAATGCATTTCATTTAACAAATGAGTATTAAACGACATTCCACAAACCCTGTTTCTGAATCCCACTGAGAAAATGAGAACAATTATGATTTAAGAAATAGAACCATTTAGAGGAATACATACCAATTAACCAAAATGTCAGAATCCCTATAGTACAATAGTATTTTGAAAATAGCAGCATGTATCCATCAACACTGCTTGGTAATTTTCAGATAAAAATACAATTAAATAAAACTCCACTAATCCCAGCTAAGAAAATAAATAGAAACAATACCCCTCAACAATCACTGGCAAGCTTAAATGACTTTACCCAGCTTTAAGGGGGCTGTTTTACATTTCCAAGTTTCACTTACGGTTTGCAATCTAATCACCCAAGCCAGATTTGTACTGACTTACTGTGCTCTCTTGCTTCCCACTTATTACCAAATCCCAACTCAGAATCAATTTAATACATCTGTTTGAGACCAATATTCACCGACGGCACAGGGGCAAGGCTTTTGATGCCTCTGTGACATATGAAAGGTAATAGTATAAGCCTCTTTGAGAGTGTATTTGTGTGTGTATTCGTGTGTGAAGTTTGCTAAGTGATTTGTACACCGCACAGTTAAAAATTCAACTATTTGTAGAATGAAATAACTTGTATATCCTTTGAAAAGAATCATACCGATTTGCTTTACAGTTTAATCATACTGTTTTGCTTACTGGCTTACTGCAGCTACTCTTCAGTCCTGTGCAATAGCAACGAAGTACCACACGAAGGAGCCAAATACTCATCCTGCAGCTGCAGAGCCGCAACCAGAGAGCTGCTTCTCTGCAGACTCCCGGTGCTGCTGAGAGGTAGTGGTTAAGGGAGCAACACCGTCACGGTTATAAACGTTAGCCTTGAGCTTCCTGAACGAACAGGAGACTACACTAAGTACCACACAGAGCAATCCTCCAAAACAGCCAACCTTGAGAGTTTCTGTTATAAATACTCCATGTACTTGCCTGTACAACTTTGGCATTATCTCTTATGTATATTATTTAACTTTAAAGTACATTTCAGACCCTTTTAGTGAAAATGCGATAAAATACAGAATCCATTATTCAACACAGCTAGTACATAAGACATTGATTAAAACTAATATCTCAGTTAATCTCATTAGAGAGAGGAAGACCAGGATTTCCCATTGGGCGTAAGTGTTACACTTAGAGACACCACTCATTAAGTGAATCTGTCTTTGCTTTTTAGTTCAGATAAGGTGTGCACTTCTAAATTCAGTCTCCTATCACTTGTTATGCTCTCTCAGAGACCCCCCCTTCATATGAAATGAAACGGAGAGATGTATTTCAAGAGCACGCTGAATGCATTCCATTCACTAACTGACAGTTAATCCAATAAACAAGAACTAATCCAGTAACCCTCCATCTCCAAAATGTGTACCTTAGATGCTGGTTCCTTCCCTACAGAGCAACCCTTCCTCCTAATGTTGACATGTGTGTGTCCCAGACATGATGGGGGAGAGGGAGAATGTGATAGAAAAAGATGCTGACTGTCCTGGGTAGTGGGAGATGCACTGAGATGTTTCTGAAAGCTGGTGTGATGCTATAGTAGTGACAGATATAAAAGGAGGACATGTTTTGGTCTTGAAAGTGGTGATGTGTGAAGAAATTCGTTTGACCAAAAGGGCAGTGCCAGCATTCTCCAATGCAAAGAAATGAGCTGAAATACATGAAATTCCCTCTTTCTCCTATATGTTCATGCACACTTGAACAACATTCAAGCCTGCCCAAATTTGAGCCGTAGCTGTATCTGACAGTTCCTGGCCAAAAAGATCTCTCTTGGAAGGAAGGAGCACCCATGCCTGTGCAAAGGAGGAAAGGTAAAAAGAAAGACATATTTCTACTTTTCCAGGCATCCAGGATAGCAAAAATGGCCCTCTGCACCAGAGTCCCATTCTATTCCTCTGAATGAGACTTCCTATACTCTAAACTTGCATGAATCTTATGTCTCACACATATCGTGTCACTGCCAGGATAAGTTTCATGCCTAGTCCTGCATTCACTTTAATAAGTGAACCCACAGTAAGCAAAGGTAAGTTTTCTGTAAAGGGAAAAAGGAACTGAATTTGCACAGGTTTCCTTTGTGGCTCACCAATATCGTGACAACAGAGAAGAACAGAGAAAAAACTTCCCAGACCTGACTGGAAATCATGAAGGAATTTGCAGAACAAAAACATCCTTGCTTTGTTGATTCTTTCTTTGTTCACAAGCAATACGCGACTATTGGTATCAACCAGACCATTTCTGGATGGAGCGGGCACATGCCTTGGCAGAGCAGCAACAGGGCTCCTCACCAGGAGCTGAGCAGATTCCACTGTGAAACTACTCCAGATTTTCCATCAAAGCTCATTTTAAGGATTTATAACTTGGACTGAGACATTCTTTCCACACTGCGATTTGGCATTAAAGAACTTGGCCCAGGGATCAAAATAAACCTCTTTTCCAACACTTCTTTTTAAGTGTGGGAAGGCAAATTTCTGATATGTAAAGATGCAAAAATATTAAGACATGCTTTTGCTCTTTTGTTGCAAGAAACAGTGGCAAATAAGACCACAACTATCTTTATATTTAAAGTCCTCATCTAGCTTATACTTTTGGAGGCTTAGAAACTGATTTGAATTGTCTGGTTCTCTCTCATGTGGAAGAATGGCTTTGCAAATCAAAATAAATAAAACAAACTCTTTGCTTTCTGAGCTACATATTTTATAACAAGACACTTTTAACTCCTGCTTAAGTTTTCTCTGGGCTTTGATATTTAAAAGTTGTTTGTGACCAACTCTACAATTTTAATATCAATAAATGTGTTGCACATTCAGCACAGAACTCAGGTGCTAAGGCAACACAGCATTAATATGTTAAAGATTTCAAGTGTAAGGATCTGGGCCTCTTCTTACTGTCATTAATGTCGTTAAAACGGGTCTTGGTGGTGAATGTAGGAGTAGTAATGGTCATGTGTGCACAACCATTTTGCCTTTTGCTACCTAGCTGAAGCTTAGGGAAATGACATTATGCTTACACAGATGACAGCCTATACACATGTTCCTTCGGTTCAAGAAATGTAAACCATTGTTTTAGAACTTGAAAGACTAAGGATGCAGCTCAGTACAATAAGACGACCAGTTTTAGACCTATTTCCTATTGATCACTATTGAAAGCACTGCCCAAAAGAAAGGTATGCCCAGTGTGATGATAATACTTAAAAATTAGCAATCATCCAGCACAACAAATTTTACTTATGAAGTAAATTCTGCCAGACAGTAATCTTAAATAACCAAGACAAGATAATAATCTTATCATAGTTTTAGACAGCAGACGACTTTTCATCCCAAATGAGATTCAGCATTATATTCTTCCTCATTTCTCAACGAAATACCCATCTCATATACAGCTTTCAGCTGACACTTCTTTTCCTTCCCTGCTATAGCCACCACGTGACATGTAAGTACAGATGCTACTATGAGCTCTAGGAATAGTGCGGCTTTTTAATTCAAGGCCAAACCATCTCTCTTGTGACAGAAAACTGTTGGCGCTTTTGTCTTTGAGGTCTGTACTTTGGGTCCTCATGACTGGCTGTACACAGGGCACCCACCGCCCTCTTCCTCAAGGAACTGCTCTCCACATCTGCAACTCTTCACTCACTGTCCTATGTTTCCTTTTAAAATACACACTCCAGTGATACCCCTGTCTCTTGGATAACAGACGAGAAATGAAGGATAGGGATTGACTAGCTCACTTTAAAGGGCCACTGCCTTTAAATTTAATTAAATCCATATCTTCTACCTCCCACACAATCATCCCCTGGGACTGAAGGCTTCTGTAAAAGATTAGGAAGGGGATACTCTCATTGCAGCCACAAAACTATGCAGAAAATAATTCAAGATTTGGGAAGTTGTGAGCAGGAAGCAGAAGATGAAGAAAAAAGGAACTCACAGAAAACACAAATAAATAATTCTGCTGGCTAGAGATTACAGCAGTCATTTAGGACAGAGGAGATTGTGCTCCAGCCTTTCCTTTCAAGAGCCTTTCTGTATTTTGTTCTACTAATAAAAGTAATAAACAAAAATGATCCTAGTAAAAGGAGCATCACGTCTCCTCTCAAATGAGTCCTTAAAGCTGTAGCCTACCACCCTGCATCGTTGTCCAAGTTATACTGAGTTGTTTTCTTGGGCTGTGATGCAGAATGGCACCACTAGCTCCTCAGCTAACTCTGAGAAGGCTGACACTCCTGGAGAGCCCAGCAGCAGTTTTAGTCATGCAGAGGCATGTGGAATATTACTTTGGGGGCTTCCTTTGACAGCTCTCCATTTAATCTACCTCCTTAGAACAAGCAACACTGCTTTTTCTGAGCTTTGCCAGGAACCTTCTAACTCATCGATAAAATAAGAAGAAAAATAATCTAATCAAGCTAGGGTGGGTTTTTTGTTTTGTTTTGTTTTTTGTTTTTAACAGGTAACAATTCTTACCAATGAAGAACAAATATTTCATTCACGAGCACCAGTGGGTTTTTTTGCCAGCTGTAATTTTTTATTACAGTAGGCAGGTGCTTATTTCACCTGCCCTTTAAATAAACCTTGCTGGTAAGGTGTTTAACTCTGCTGAGCCAACACAGCATCTGAGCATTCTCAGAAGTACAATTCCACGTCTGTACAGACCCTTAATGTAAAAACCTGGGATGGCTATGGATGAACTACAAGTGCTGCCAAAATAGGCAGCTGCTGAGTGGGAGTTCTGAGGATGAGAATGATGGATATAGACACCTAAAATGCAAGTGAAGTAGGTCATAGGAACATAAATTCTTTGTGGGAGGAGGGAAGGTGTCATATTTCAGGAATTACTGTACAAAGGATATCCTTTGTTGAAAGTCCAACCCTGTACTACACTATTTAGTGTATAAAATAAGTATGGAACAGAATAGCCCTTAAAACAAGTTTTTCCTTAAATTCCTACAGTTGTTCTTGAAGGTCTCTGATAATAGAGGATTGCCTTTTTTAGTAGGACTTGTTGAATGTCTTACATTTCTGATGGAAGTGTACAGAAAAATATATTGGAGGAACTTCCTGAAAACATAAAGAACCCAAAAGCATTTTTATTCATTTTTTTGAAGAATGTATATGTCTGGGAAGTACAAGTTGAAGAGGAAAGTGAAGTTCGAAATTTTATCAAACTGATGTACCTCTCAAGTTATGCAGTCCCACAGAAAAGCTTCTCAAACATTGCACCAGATGGCTTTATTCTCCAGTTCCCTGGGCAGGTTCATGTTACTTCACTATCAGCAATAAAATCCCGTACTTACATCAGTGCTTCATTTTATGTTACTGTTATTATCTTGTTACAGGTTATAATGGTATTGGCATTATCTGCCTAATAATTATTCCTGAGTCACAGCAGTAAAACTCTTAAGC